>NW_020954546.1:28453771-28516203 GCF_900497805.2 Vombatus ursinus
GGGGGGGGGTATTTTGGGTATAGCCAACAGAAAATAAGGAGGTCTAACTGGGTCAAGAGTCCAAGAACTAGGAAAGGCTGAAGGGACACTCTGTATCAGAGTTATCTGGTATAATTGTGTCAAGGGTGAGAGTTTGGTTACATCTAAGATCTGTAATGATTAACTCTGGTTTGGAGCAGTAGAAACCATACAGATCAGTTAACAGTTCAAGGAACATCCATCAGCTGGGAATTGGTGCTAAGTATCTCTTCCTTTCTCTGCCTTTTCTCCTTGACCCTTGACATCTTTTTGGGAATCAGGAAGCCTTCTGGGTAACTCCTGTTGGTAGTTCACTTTGGGAAGCATGAGTTTTGATTCTGGGACCCAACTGGGAATCCTGAGTAGCAGAGATGGTAACAGTGAGGACAGCTCTATGTTAGAATGGTTCCTACCTTTTCCAAGCTTGAGAAAACTATAAATAATTGGGGTGTGGGGTGGTACTCCCCCCAGAGGCTAACTGGACAAAGGTCCTGATGGAGGTAATCAGTATTCATGACCTTCCATTGGTGAGTGGGTACACCAGTGGCCTGAGCCCTTAACCGTGATACACAGTAGTAGCCTGTCCTGGTGGACTTTTAACCACATCAACCTCTGGGGGAGTGAGAGGATAAAACAGAGGGCTGAGACAGATTGGATAGCCATTTTTCTATCCCCCAGCACTAATTGGCTTTGGGACACCCACTTCCTGAGATCAAACACAACTCACTGTGTGACCTCAGGAAAATCACTTGCCTTTTCTGGGCCTCAGCTGCCATTTCTTAAACATGACCAGAGTGAACTACAGGAAGCTTCCTGCTCTGATGTTTCTGTGGTTACGTGATTCACACAGATTAGCTGAATGATGAAAACGCAGGCTTTAGGTAAGTGAACAGCCTGGTGGGGAAGGGACCAAACACTCATTGTATCCTTTGCGTCTTTCAGACCCATGGGTGACTGGCTGCTGCTTAAATGAGGAAAGTAGGGAGCTGAGAAATATCTGAAGTGATCTTGAGAGAAGCTTGTTTCGACCAAGCTTAGACCTTTAATGGAATGTGGCCACACTGTACGCACACAACTTGGTTTCCCACACCAAGGCCACACTCCTATGTTACACTTGTATGGGATCCAGAGTTTGGTTTTTTCCCTTCTAAACTTAGATGTTCATGACATGGCTGTAAGCCTTCGAATCTCTCTCTCTGGCTCTTATTCTCCAGGGAGCAGGAAATTACATTCCGAAGCTATCCGTGTTATACTCATGGTATGCTTGAAATACTGTTTGCACTTGAATGAATTTTCCTAGAAATTGCATTGTGGGACCATTTGCTTTTTTTTTTTTTTTTTGGCTTTGTTGCCCAGGCCATATGGATCTCTTGTTTGCATGTGTTAGGGGTCTTCTGGATGTGTGCCTTTCCTTCACTGTCTTGACTACAGAATTTTTCACGTTTACCTGTAATTTGGGGTACTTTGTTTTAAAACTCATTTGTCCTATGTAACCTAGCCCTGGCTTCCCTCTCCCATGACCTGTAAATGTATAAATACAAGGACTGTATTTGAATTTCGTGGACCATGAGGAGATGTAAAGAAAATAAATGTTCGTGGACAGGTCTACACCTACACTCATACTTCTCCAAAAGATTCAGGCCCTTAAATTACTTTCCACTTGGCAATGAACACTTGATTGTTTTGTATAGATTAATATTAATCTCATTATTTTGGAAAGATAGGGGAACACAGAACTATTTAGCCCTTCTTTGACTGTCCTGCACATCCTATTTTAGAAGTATTATATCTGAGAAAAGTTACTCTTGTAAAACTACTGCCCATGGAATCCCAGTAACACACTTGAGGAAGGAACGGGGTTTGCAAATACTGCTGTCACATTACAGATTCCTGATTGGTTTTGTTGGGTTAGCTTCAAACAGCTGCACAGGATTATTGGAAGAGGAATAACCATTTCCCTTGAAAACTAGGGGTAAAGCAAGGGGATCTGCCCTAGCATCACTAAGCAGGAGCCCAGCGCCTGTGAATGTGGTGGTTTGGGCCACTGAGCCTAACAGAGTTTAAAAGATCCTGCTCAATGCAGAAGGGATTTATTGAGTGCAATTTTAAACTTTCGATTAATTTCAATCAAGTAATTGTTCAAACCATGTGATGTTTAGGTAATTCAATGATGAGACCCTCCCTGACAAACAAATGATCTCTTTTGTTCTAAGATGTGGGCAGCTAATAACCACCTTCCTTTGTGCCCAGTTTTCTCCTGTTCCCTCTTCCTGAAGCCCAGGAAAAGGGAAGAAATTTGGCCTCCTATTCCAGTGCAGAATTTACATATGTAGTCATCTAAAAAAGGTTAGAGTTAAAATTCTGCCTTGAGCAAAATAGAGTTCACTGCAATGACCTTAATCTGGACATTTGTCTCAAGCCATGGGGGGTGCGGATGATGCTGGGACTTCACAGTAAGAAACCCCTGGGGCAGAGAGCCAGGTATACACTCTCCTCCTGTCCTTGGGTTCCTCTGATGAGATCATGTAACCCAGGCGGGGAGGCGGGCAGGAATGGTGCTTTCTTCTCTCTGTATCCCAGAATCTCTGTAACCTCTGGCTGCATTTTACTCTGAAAGAAAAGGGCTCTTGCTGATATTGGGTGAGCCTCATCCAGGGAACTGTAATGTTGTATAGACAAAGGTGTAAATAAATGATTTGCTTTTCTTGCCTGACTCAGAGTGTCACTTTAATGTGGGAGGGAAAGAGTCTACAAGAGGAGAGGCAAACCAACGATGTGAACCAATGACTTTCAAAAGAGAAAACTGTAAAAAAACAAAAAACAAAAAACAAAACTCAACCTCATTAATAACCAAAGATGCAAATGAAGACAAATTTGAGGTACTGCCCTGCTTATCAAAATGATAAAAAATAATTAAAGACATGGAAACTCAGTCCTGGTAGAAAACTGATTGCTGACCACCCATTGCTCATGGAATCTTTTTAGATAAGTCTAGCAATTCACAGTAAAAGTTATGAAAAAGAATTACAGTCTTTGAACTAATAATTGCATTGTTGGAACTATGGAAAGCAAGACAAAAAACTATCAGTTCAAAGATTTTTGTGACATCATTAGTTCTAATCCTCTCCCCTCCTAAGATAACTAAGAAACAAACCCCAGAAGCAATCCGATTATCCAACAAGAAAGAGAATGGTCAAATAAATTGTGGTACAGTAATGGTCAAAGATTTTCATAACATCATCACTTCTAATTCTAAAATAGATAAACAAATGAAGCAATTTGAATGTCCCTCAATAGGGAAATAATTAAGTAAATTGTGGCATATTGGTGGACAAAGGGTTTTTTTTTTAAAGCATCATTCTGAATTCTTAAAAACAATCAGAATCAATCCAAATGTTCTTCAATAAGGGAATGGTTAAATTGTGGTACATAAATGTTTTGGTACTATAATGCAATTAATAAAACAAGGACATTATGGAAAGACCTTTATGAAATAGTGCAAAGTAAAAATAAGCAAAGAATAGAGTATACAATACAATCTTATGAGTGGAAAAGGAAATGAGAATGAATGGGTGAAGAAAGAATTCTGATGGAGACTTTAGAGGGGGTGATGATGTTTGGACATTTAAAGTGCTGAAATGGACTTATTTGAATTTAAGTATCTGCAGTACAATTCTAACTGGTTGTATGAGTTTTTTCATATTGCTTATGGAGATCCTAATTCAATCAACCTGTTCTTTTCCACTTCTTTTTTAAAACATTTATCTAGTTTTAGTTCTCAACATTCACTTCCATAAGATTTTGAGTTCTAAATTTTCTCCCCCTCCCCCACCCCAAGACGACATGCAATCTGATGTAGGCTCTACATATACATTCATATTAAACATATTTCCACATTAGTCATGTTGTAGAGAAGAATTAGAATCAATGGGAGGAACCACAAGAAAGAAGAAACAAATGGGGAAAAAAAGCAAATAGTATGCTTCGATTTGCATTGAGACTTCATAGTTTTTTTTTCTAGATATGGACAGCAGTTTCCCAATTCTGTTCTTGAAGGGATGCTGCCACACCCCTTTGGGCCAGGGAGCTCAGCCTAACCATTCCCATGCCTTTGGGCAGCAAAGATGGGCATTGATTCTTTCTGGGGTCACAGTAATTGCTCCCATAATTTATGGTTTTATAATCATAGTAATAACTTTCTATAGTGCTTTTAAGGTTCTTACAAAAGGTTTTACAAAATGTTTTCCTTGCAACAACTCTGAAATGGATAATACAAATATTACAATACCCATCTTAATTACACATGGAGATAGGGAGTTTCAGAGACGTATCAGAAATTGCCTGGGGTTAGATAATTGCTATCAGAGCCATAATTTGAGCCTGTCTTGAGGTGGCAGCCAGGTGGCCCAGAAGGGAGAGAGCTGGATTTGGAGTCAGGAAGACCTGAGTTAGACACTTCCCTGGGGGGTAAATCACCTCACTTCTCTGGGCCTCAGTTTCTTCATCTGTAAAAGTTGGATTTGATAGGCCTCCAAGGTCCTTTCTAGCTCTAAACCTACAGTCTCAGAAATGCCTTTCCCACGATATAGTGGGAAAGGTATTGTTCAGTTGAGCAAAGCATGGAACCGTTTTAGGGCCGGGTAGTGTAGTCTTAGCTCCATGATTAGATTGAATAAACATGCTTATCGTGAGAGGCACTGCGAACTGATCTCAGAGTCAGGAAAGACCTTGGTTCTCTTGACATCAGCTTCCCTAGCAAATCCCTGCTCTTCGCCGAGCCTTTAGTCACTCTCTAAGACTATAAGCTGGAAAGAAGGTTCTGACCTAGATCGGTAGAGGAGCTTTCTTCCTTAGGAGCCTTCTGGCTGGTGAAATCAGGTCTGGCCCAAAACAAAATGAAAAGATTTTTCTTTGAAATTGAAGAAGCGGTCAATCCAAGGTTAGTTTTATTATTAGTATTAATTATAACTAGACCTTTAACTTTTGTCCTCAGGAGTAGAGTTTCAAATATGTATTTTTCTAACTACATCTAGTTATTGCTTTCCCCATTACTCTGCACGGGTAGGGCAAGGACCCACCCAGGATGCCCACTGGGAAGATCTGGGTGCTAGGCTCACATTGAAAGGAATGCCAGCCTTGATTCGTTGATATAGTGATATAATTCAATGAATAATTCAATTCATTTCCACTATTGCCACTATTAGCAATGCTACTTACTATCTGTGTGACCCCTGTGTGCACTGAAGGCCCCTGGGCTTCAGTTTTCTCCTTTGTAAATTGAAGAGCAAGCAAGTGGCACCAGAGTGCCAAAAAGACTCATCTCCCTGAGTTCAAATCTGGCCTCGGACACTTACTAGCCAGGTGACCCTGGGCAAGTCATTTCACCCTGTTTGCCTCATTTTCTCATCTGTCAAAAGAGCTGGAGAAGGCAAACTACTCCAGCATCTTTGCCAGGAAAACCCCAAAGGGGGTCATAAAGAGTTGGACAACCACAGTATCTTAGATTTAGGTCTGGAAGGTAGGTTAAAAGCCATCTGGTCCACTTTTCACTGTGCAGCTGTGGAACCAGAGGCCCAAAGTGACATTCCCAGGGTCACACAGCCAGCATGTTTCATAGGTAGGACTGTACCCAAATCTTCCTGCCCAGCTCTGAATCCACTAGGGCACACTGTCTCAGTCAGGGATTAATGAATGTTTTTTAATGAAATTATTGAACAATGAGATTCTTTCCTTCTTCTCTAGGGAAATCCTCTGCCTTAAGTCTAAGCAAATGTTGTGCTCACTGAAGGATTCAGCCAGAATTATTAAATGTTCACCTGCACGTGAACTTGGACTGGGTGGTAATAATTATCATAATAATTGACATTTATGTAGCACTCTTTTATCTTTTAAATTTAATTTTAAAATAAGCTTTACACTAACATTTTATTTTTATCTTTGTTTTCATCTTTTTAATTTTTAAATTTCATTTTTTAATTAATCTATTTTCTCTCCCTTTCCCCTCTCCCCTCCTATGAAAAAAAAAAGACAAACAAAACCCTTTTAACATATATGAGTAGTCAAGCAAAACAAACTCCTGAATTGACTATACCCAAAAAAATATGTCTCCTGAACCTTGAGTCCATCAACTTTCTGTCAGGAGGTGGGTAGCATGTTTTTCATTGGCCCCGCTGCAATTATGACTGGTCACTGCCTTGATCAGAGTTTTAAAGTCTTTCAAAGCTGGTTTTCTTGTTATTACAGAAATTACTGTTTCTGCTCACCTCACTCTGTATCAGTTTATACAAATCTTCCCAGGTTTCTCTGAAATAATTCCCTTTGTTATTCCTTATGGTATAATAGTATTCCAGTGCTTTCATATACCAATAATGTTTTTGGTCATCTCCCACTGGTGAGCACCCCCTTGCTTTCCAGTTCTTTGCCACTATAAAAAAAAGCTGCTATAAATACCTTTGTATACACGGGCCTTTTTCTCTTTCTTCGCTCCCTTTGGGGTAAGCACTTGGAAGTTTGCAAAATTAGGTACTATAGGTGTTTTCTCCATTTTACAGATGGGGAAAGTGAGGCTGAGAGAGGTTTAAATGACTTAGTGCCAGGGGTGTGATTCAAACACAGATCTCTTGCCTGACTCCAAGCCCAGTGTCCTTAGCACACAACGGCCTCTCTAAGCCAGAGCAAGAGATACAATTTTTCCCAATGACTCTGCTCGGGACCTGCCCAGATGGGTGGAGATGAAGACTGCTTTCACATTCATAAGATCATGAAACTCGAGTTGGACAGGGACTTTCAAGATGACTTGACTAAGGTCGCACCGTGGGTACACATCCAAAGTAGACTCTGGCTCCAGAACCACGGAGAGCTCTTTCCATTGTACTGTGATTTCTCTCAGGCTCAGCTTTTTGGCTGTGCACAGCCTCATTCCACCCCGCCGCAGCTGGGGACAGAGGACTGGCGCATATTTACTAGTCGAGGCATGGGGATGATTAAAAGCACAGAGACAAAATCAATTTGGAATCCTGGCAGAACAGCTGGCACCTGGCTAGGAGCTAGTAAAGCGAGAGACACAAACTTGAAGTCGTGGGTTGGAAGCTGATAGCGATCTGGCCCGCGCCAATGCTTCCAAACAGCCCCTTTGAGCCTGGGGCTTGGGAGGTGGGGAAGCTGTGGGTGGTGGGTGGCTTTCTCTGTCGAATCTCAGTTTGGAGATGAGTCACCCCCCTGTGGAATTGCCTGCTGAACATGACGTCTTTGTATGGCTGTCATATTCATAGGACTCTCGATTTTGAAATGGGAGGAACTTGTAAAGTTATCTACAACAACCCCCTCATTTTTCAGATGAGGGAACTGATGCCCCAGAGATGATTTAACTTGCTCAAGGTCACACAGTCTTCTACGTCCTGGGTCCTTGGGGACAGAGAGAACCCAAACAGAATCAAGGAAAAATCTCAAGAGCTCTCCTAAGACAAAAGGCACAACTCTTTCTTACTCCCTCCAATTCTATTGCAACTACCAGTAAAACGGGTGTTGTACGTGGGTTCTTTCTGTGTCCTGCCCCCATCTTCACTCTGGAGGGAGCCTTTGACCAAAAGATGGGGAGTAGCCAATAGAAACACCCTGGGTGAGCACCACACAGGAAAACTGGGACTGAATAATAAGAGCTGACATTTATAGAGACTCTACAAAGCGAAGCACTTTACCATATTATATCACTTTCTCATTTGGTGCTTGAAAGAACTCTGTGAAGTGCTAGAGTTATTACAATTTTACAGTTAAGGAAACATGTTCAGAGGTTGCCCAGTTACTGAATGTCTGAGGCAGGATTCGAACTCTGGACTCTCTAGCTTCAAATCTACTAGTTACTGGAGAAATGGAAATTTGAAGGTAACTCATGCTGGTGGAAGGAAAGGTCCCAATCTCAGAACTCCTGAGTTAATAGGCCTCATTGTGGATGAAAGAGCCAAGCCCGATAGTTGTCTTCTGTTACTAAAGGGTGAAAGTGGGGGTGGTCTGGAGCCTTGGATACAGAGATTCATAGCCTGGGGCTTGGGCTGTGACTGAAGAGATGTGAAAAAATCTATCCAAGGGAACCAAGGCCCTTCATGTTTGGGAGAGTCCCTGATACAAGGGTTATATATGGAATAAAAACTTGGTGTGGCAACCTAGGGCATTCCCTCTCACATGTGGGGTTCCAGAAAAGCTCTCTCAGTTTCAGGGCTTTCTGTGGGTCTCCATTCATTCAAAATATTAGTTCTCCATCATCACCTCCTGATGCATTTACTTGGCTGTAGTCCATCTTTCTATAGTAACTCCACGTTAGTGCCCATCCCACATTCTGCATTCCAAAAAAACTGACCTGTTGGCTAGTTCCTGTACATGACAAGCCATTTCCCAGCTCTGTGATTGCACCTGCCTGTCTGTCCTCCCCTCCACCCCTTGGAATCTCTCCATCCCAACCTTGGGGTTAAAATCTGGAAGACTTTAGTTTTAATTGTGCCTCAGACACTTGCTAGTTGTGCGACCCTGGGCAATTCACTTAACCTCTCTGGGCCTCAGTTTTCTTAACTGTAAAATGGAGAAATTAACATCCGTTAAATGAGATAATATGTAAAGCACTTTACCAACTTTAACATGCTGCAAAGATCTATTATACTAATAGTTAATCAAAGTAAAAAAATTCCTGCTAAGTATTGCAGGCACAACAAATATTCCAGTATACTTTTTATATATACACACTTCATTATTTGTATATTTTATTAGATAAAACTGTACTAGAATAGGGAGATAGCTCTACCTTTGCTTATAGGTATGGTTTTTTTTTTTTCACTGTTCAGGTGTGGTTTTTTAAATAAATTTATTTTGAGTTATCAACAATCACTTCCATAAGCTTTTGAGTTTTAAATTTTCTCCCCCTCCCTCCCCACCTCCCTCTTCAAGACAGCATGCAATCTGATACAGGCTATACATATCCATTCCTATTAAACATATTTTCACATTAGTCATGTTGTAAGGAAGAATTAGAACTAATAGGAGGAACCACCAGAAAGAGGAAACAAAACACAAGAGGAAAAAAAAATAGCAAGTAGTATGCTTCGATCTGCATTCAAACTCTGTAGTTCTTTCTTTGGATATAGGTATAGTTTTAAGCTTCCCTCTTTCTATTCCCTTCCATCTTTCTCCACTTACAACAAAAGGCATTTTTAGAGAGCATTTGCTTCTAAAGATCAATAAATAAGTCCCTTAAATCTGGTTCAAACCTCGTCTCCCTGACGCTTCCTGCCTCTCTCTGCTGCCATCTTCTGGGCTTCAGCTGGAACCTTCAGCTGAGGCGCCACCTCTTCCCCAGAACTCCTCAGAGGCCCAGGCTAGTGTCTCCACCAATCTTATTTCCTTCCACTGCCTTTCAGGGAGGTCAGTGAATTCAAAACTCTCTTCATAATAATGGTAAGTTATTTTAATTTCTAATATGGTAAATTCAAAAGATATAACCCACCTAAATAAAAACTCACTAAGAGTCCTAGAAAATTTTTAATAATAAAAAGAGATCCTGAGACCAAAAAATTTGAGAACGGCTGCTTTAGACTAACACAGGCCAGGTCTGATCCTGAGCCAAAAGATTTTTTTCTTTGGCTCATTTTGCCCCAACTGTGAAGTTTCATCTGGAGAAATCTTCAAAATAGAGCTTCAATGCTGCAAAGGTCTAGGTTTCCTCCAATATACATATTTAATGGGCACCATCTCCTATACAAGCACTCAAGTAATAGTATGGTTAAGACAGGCTTTAGGCACCCTCCCCTCCACCCCCAAAATGCAACCAATACAAAGGACTGGAGACAGAAACACAAAACCTAGTAAGATCCCCTCAGAAGGAAGATCCCTTGTCATTTCTGTGAGTCCTTCTTTCTCTGCCCAAACCACAACCCCCAGACTTACAGTACCACCTGTGGTTTAGACGCCCCCTCAGAAGATACCTTGGAAGCTTCCCATCAGACCTGCACTGTCAAAATAATTCACTGTAATCTTGAGGAGTAGCAAGGACCAGGTTTCTTGACACACACACCCCCACCCCCTCATGTTGTGGCTTTGCTTCTCAAGAAGGAAATCCCTTGTGTACGAGGTGGGCACTCTTCTTCTTTCCCTAGAGGATCCAGTTCCCAAATTCTCAGACTTAGGAAATCTACAACTTGGGATCGGCCACAAGGCAACTCCCAAAGATCATATTACCCAGGAAATTTTCCTTCTTTCGCTAGAAGGTAAAATGCCCCCTAAGAAATCAAGATATGCACGTCCTCCTCCTCACCCTATACGTAGGATGTTGGGGATCATGAACACTATGAACTATCCTCTTAGGACACAATCTGCCACATTCTTCTGCAATAATTCCATCAATGGCAGCTCCAGTTACTGGAGTTCTTGGATTGAGTGAGTGTGCTCCCAGAAATTCTAGCCTCTGACCTGTGTGAAAAGCACATGCAGCAACCATGAATTCCTGTCCCAAGGAAGTCACACCATGACCTCCACCACCACACCACACACCCCCACAGGTTTGATCTGCTGTGGACTTGTCTGTCTTCTGAACGGGGAAAAGGGAATAAGAAAGGCCAAGAAGGTCTGTGAGCTTCCTCTGGAGTTTAGACAGCCAGTCACCTTGGAGGCTTCCCCTGTCACTGAAAATCACAGATGAACTCTGTCAAATTCTCCAGCCTGGAAAAGTAGTCAGTCCCTGGGCTGGGGAGATTTGGAGACATAGATTCAAAGACTTTTTACGGGTAAAAGAGTCTAGCATGCACAGAGGACTGTAAAGTTTACAATTATCTCATTTGGTCTTCACAACAACCCTGGGAGGTAGATGCTACTTTTAGTCCCATTTTACTGATGGGGAAACTGAATCAGAGAGAGGGATTAAGTGACCTGCCCAAGGTCACACGGCCAGAAAGTAGTTAAGGCTGGATTTGAATCCAGATCTCTCTTGACTTGAGGCTTGGTGCTGTAACCACTAGGGCAGCCCAACGATACCTAGGGTAAAAAGGTTTTTAGACACAGGATCATAGCTCTTGAGCTGGAAAGAGAGACAGAGACAGAGACAGAGACAGGCAAAGGAGACAGAGACACAAGAGACAGAGAGACAGAGACAGAGAGACAGAGACAGAGAAAGAAACAGACAGAATCATAAACACAGAAAGAAAAAGACAGAGACACAAAGAGAAAGACAGAAAGACAGAGACAGAGGGACAAGAGAGAGACAGAGACAGTGATTTACCAAAGGTCCCACAACCACATAAAAACAGGCAGAGCTAGAAATCAGACTCCGGGTGTTCTGACTCTAAGTCAGGGGCGGGGCTTTCATTTATTTTCCCAAGATGCACTTCACAATCTGTAGCAGCCTTTAAAAGTGAAACCATGAAACTCCTTTTCAATGTCTTACTTGTCGGGAAAATATGGAAAGAAAAAGTAAAGGGAATGCCTCCTCTGTTGAAAACATCAATGATGATGATGAAGGAAACATTTAAAATAAATAAATGAAATTCACCGTAAGTGAGAGGAAGATTCTATTTTGAAGCTTTATAAATTCTCTATAAGAAGGTCGACCTCGGAGGGGTTAGATGAAAGAGAGAAGCGTAGTTTTTAAGATCTCTTCATTTAGATAATACCGTCTGCGAATTGAATTTCGGGCAGTTTAAAGACCAAAGGTTTTGTGACCCATTTCATCTCCACTTAGTAAGAGTGCCAGCTCCCGCACCTCCACGGCGGTCGGCAAACTGAGGAAGTTTCCGGAGAACAAGAGCGAATTCCTTCCACTTCCAAAGAGCAAGTGGGATATTTTCCACAGCCTTAAAGGTACCTCTTCCCAGCGTGTATGGAGGGAAGAAGAGGAGGTGGTACGTAGTAGACCCTTAATAAATACTGGTTGACTTGACACTGCTTTTTGTAAATTTTGCTTCATTCTTTTTATTGCCTTTCTATGTATCTCCACCACTTACCACAGTGCCTAGCACATAGTTGGTGCTTAATAAATACTTTAGCAGCCGGGTGGCGAGTATTTAGGAAGTCAGATAATAAAGTATAGTAGTTTGGCAACTAGGTGGCGCCATGGTGCAGAACACTGACGCTGGAGTTGGGCTCATATCTTCCTTAGTTCAAATTTGGCCTCAGACACTTAGCAGCTGTGTGACCCTGGGCAAGTCATTTCACCCTGTTTGCCTCAGTTTCCTCATCTGTAAAATAAGCTGCAGAGGGAAAAGTAAACCACTCCAGTATCTCTGCCAAGAAAACCCCCAATGGGGTCAGAGAGAGTCAGATGTGGCTGGAAAACAACTGAATAACAAAAAAATGGCGGCATTGTCAGTATACAACTTTAGAAAAATAGCATTGGCAGGTAAGTGGAGGATGTGCTGGAGTGGACAAGAGCGTCTGGAAGGAGGGAGATGGATCAGAAGGTTATTGTAGTGGTCAGGGAGAGAGGGGTGAAGGCCTGAACTCGGTTTATGGCTTCATGATGGGAAAGGAGACCTTCGGGGGAAATATTGTAAAGATAGAAATGACAAGATTTAGCAATAGATAGGATAACAGGGCTTGATTCATTGTTTTGTTGATTGTCCAGACTTAAGAAGGAGATGGAGAAAATGTTAATATGCACATTAAGCTTTTAAAAGTGTGTCCTGGCATCTCCAAAAGTCTCATGATGGAAAAAGCTATCCACATCCAGAGAAAGAACTGTGGCGTTTGAATGCGTATCGAAGCATACTATTTGCTTTTTTTTCTTCTCTTTTGTTTTGTTTCTTCTTTCTTGTGGTTTCTCCTATTGGTTCTACTTCTTCTTTAAAACATGACTAATGTGAAAGTATGTTTAATAGGAATGTATATGTACAGCCTATATTGGATTTCATTCTGTCTAGGGGAGAGAGGAGGGGAAGGGGGGGAATTTAAAACTCAAAAGCTTATGGAAGCGATTGTTGGAAACTAAAAATAAATGAATTAATTTTAAAAAGAACAAAAAAAAAAGTATGTCTTGGGTGTATGTTTTTTGGAGAGCTGATTGTTATTATTAAGCATTTACCGGAACATTTATGTTTGTTGACAATTGTCAGGTTCATAATAGAAAAAAGTATTTTTAAAACAACAAACAAACAAAAAAGAGGGCAGCTAGGTGGTGTCACGGATAGAGCACAGACCCTAGAGTCAGCAGGACCCAAGTTCAAATGTGACCTCAGACACTTGCTAGCTGTGTGACCCTGGGCAAGTCACCTAACCCTGATTGCCTCCCCCACTGCCCCCCCCACAAAAAAAGGGATTGTATTAGCCCAGGGACCTTAAGGGCAGGTCAAGTGCTGGCTAGTGAAACCCCTTCTCACAATCATGTTTTTAAATGCATAAAATAAAATACATAGTATTACAAAGGAAACCAATTATACTGAAATACAGGAAACAAAATACTAAAATAAATTATTAAAATAGATTTATTAAAAATACACATTCACAGATCCCAGGTTAAGATGCCATGCTGGAGATGAATTATGGGTTCTCCATCAGTTCTAGTTCATATGATCCAAAGACAAGAACATGCCACTGCTTTTGAAAAATGCAAATAGCTCTGTTTGCTTTCCAGATGCCTTTTTGCCCTCTGGGAACTCCCCTCAGTAGAGTATGGGCTTAACAGCAACCAGTAGGAAATTCTGCAAAATGGAAGATTTGAAGATCATTGCTGTTTGTTTGCGCTCCCCTCTGAGCCACTCCCACCCTTAGCACTGATGGACTTCAGGGCCTGTGACTGAGGAGGTCTGGGTTGTAGCCTGGAGGTCAATTCAGTCACTTCCTTTTCCCTCAGCCTCTATTTTCTCCTCCATGAAATGAAACGTTTGAGTGTATCCAGAGGTCCCTTCTAGCTTTGACATTCAATGATCTTGGTGGGGGGTGGGGAAATGGATACTATGGAGATGTGCTCTGAACAGTGTCCAAATTTGAGTCTGGAGAACCCTCCCCCACAACCGTGAGTTTCCATGGTAGGTTAAGAAAAATCCTTTCTTAGATGAGATGACCTCTGAGATCCTGTATATCTGTCAAGACCCAACTCAAATCGCTTCCTCCAAGAAGCCTCACTCACCAAATCCTGTTGTATGTGTGATTTAGGCAAATCATTTCATTTTTCTAGGTCACAGTTTCCTAATGTCTGGGAATGTGGATAAACTCTCTTCCAGCTCTAATCAAGGAGCCACACTTAGCCTCACTTCCTCATTTCACAAATGAGGAAACTGAGACTGAGTTTAGGTGACTTGTTCAGGGTCACACAGCAAATAAGTGTCTGAGTTGAGAACTACCTAATAATTATAGGTAGCATTTACACAGTTCTTTCTGGGATGCAAATATTTTTTGCTTGTTTTTTGGCTAGGCAATGGGGTTATGTGACTTGCCCAGGGTCACACAGCTAGTAAGCGTCAAGCATCTGAGGCTGGATTTAAACTCAGGTCCTCCTGACTCCAGGACCAGTGCTCTATCCACTGCACCACCTAGCTGCCCCAAAATGTTCTCTTTTGCTCTTCACAATAACCCTGGGAAGTAGGTGCTATTATTATCCCCATTATACAGAGGAGTAAAATTGAAGGTCAGAGAAATTAAATGACTTGCCCAAGGTTACGAAACTAGTGTCTGGGGCCAAATCTGAACTTCGGTCTTGCAGAAGGTTGATCTAGTGCCCTAACCACCGTAATACCTGGCTGCCTGGCTCTGGACCTCATCTTCCTAGCTTTAATACAGAATTGTGAAATAACAAACCGGCAGCTATGTGGCAGTGGATAGAGCGCCGGGTTGGAGACTTGAGTTCAAATTCAGATACTTACTTGAGCAAGTCACTTAACTCTAACCGCCTCAGTTTCCTCATCTGTAAAATGAGCTGGAGAATCTCTGCCCAGAAAACCCCCCAAGGGGTCACGAAGAGTCGGAACAACAGACTCACCAAAAAATTCAGCCCAGGAAATGAGGCCTACGCCTCCTTACCGCGAGTAACTCATTTCACTTAAGCTGCGAAACGGCGAGGTACGCGTCTTCTTTCTTGTTACTCTCAATAACACACCCGGACTCGTCTGCTTCCGAGACCGTCCTTTTACAGAGAAGGAGGCGGAACCAGCCGTGCGTCTAGAACTTTATTCAGACACCCCGGGCTCGTGGCCACCAGGCCTGGACTTTGAACCTGGACGCCGAGTTCTGCGCTTCCCGAGCGGCGGCCTTTCCGCTGGAGCCGACCCTCGGATCAGGTGCTGCGGGCGCTATGAAAGGGGCCCGGCTTCTCAGCCCGGGGCGCTACTGCTGACCTCTGGGGGTGTCCTCCTTGCTTCTCTAGCCCTACGCGTCTCTATTCCGCTCTTCTCCTTAGACCGCCCGCAGCTTTAGGTGGAGGGGAGCAGAGGAGAGCCTCCGTCCCGAGCCCGCGCCGTGCTTTTCTCCGGGCTCTGTCATGCTGGGGCCGGGATGGGGGGAGATGACCTACGGAGTCGGGGGGGGGGGGGGGGTGAACGACAGACACTTTGCATGCATGCGTTCATGCACGCATGTATATATGCACGTATGCACCCATGCACGAACGCATGCATCTACTGCCTCCTGGTGGTTCCTCTCGCTCGTGGGGAGGAGGGCACCCGCACGAGTCCGCGAGGGGGAAGGGGGGAAATTCTTTCGTGCCTTGAAATTGCGGGGGCTGCCGGGGGAAGGGTGGCATGGAGGAACGCGGGGGCTGCAGCTGGATGGCCCCGGGATATTGAGAGGGATGTTGGGGGAGGGGTGGAGGTTGAGGCTCCTGCGTGGGAGGGACATCCCAGGACCGAGGGGGTGGCGCGCAAGTGGGGGCCTCTTCGGCAGAGCTCCCCAGACCGCTTCCCGCGGCCCGGGGGCTTCCTCGGTCCTGCCAGGACCCTGGGAGGGAGCCCCCGGGGGTAGAGGGGCAGTCTCGGCACGCGGGCAGGCTTTTGCCAAGCCCCGGGGGCTGCTGCTGAGCGCGCGCCCCGGGAGAAGCCCGCGCTGGGCACGTGGCCGGGACAGAAGCAGAGCCAGCTGCCGGGAGAAGCCCCGGCCAGCCGCGGCCGCCCCGCCTGCCTTCCACTGACTGCTTTCGCCTGCTGCAATCCTGTCAGGCGCGGTGGCCAAGTGGTAAGGCGTCGGTCTCGTAAACCGAAGATCGCGGGTTCGAACCCCGTCCGTGCCTGCGGCGTGGGGGGCCGTGGCCCGGCCCTTGCCGGCTCCCGGCCCTCCTAGCCAGGGCGCATTTTTAGTTGTTTTAGACGTTTGCTCCCCTGGGGTTCCCCAACATCCCGCCCCACCCCTTGTCCCATTCTACGCTGGCATCGCAGGCATACCTTGTCAGCCGTCAAGGCCAAGGGTGGGCCCGGGCTGGTGTGCCTGGAGGAGCTTGGAAGGACTGAACCCGCATCAGGTTTTAGGAGGTACGCACCCCTTGGGTAGGCTAAAAGTTGGTGGGGGGGGTTGTGTTCTCCTCCACCACCACCCCCTTCCCCAGGCACCAAGCGGCTGCAGCTGACCCTGCCCAGGCAGAATGCCCCAGGGGCAGCTTAGGGACCGGCGGGCGTAGCAGGCTGTCCCCAGTCCCCAGGAGGTCGCTGCGGAGGATTCCCTCACCCCCTGGGGAGCCTCTGGCAGCTACCCAGCTGTGCCTAACTGCGGTGCGTCCCCCGGAGACTGGTGAGAGCCTGGTCAGCCACGAGGGGGCGCGAACATGCGGGGCTAGGGAACGAAGTCCCCTTCTCCAGCTGGGACTCTATTTCGGGGAGCGTGGCTGCGATTTCCAGGGGGGCGTCCGATTTTTTTTTTCTTTTTTTTCTTCTGCTTCTCCTAGTTTCGTTTTAAAAACTAATTTCTATAAATATCTTTTGTTGTTACATCGGCTATACATCTCACTCTATCTCACCTCCCCATCGCTTCCCAGAGAGCCGATGAAAAAAGTTCCCCAAAACCATGCGACATAGTAACAAAGTCCGGTGATACAGTATCCCACATCCGTGATTCCACCCGCATCTGCAAAGAAAGAGGGAGGCTTCTTTGGGGCCAGGCTTGGCGACGAGGATGTCGAAGCATTCGGTTTGCGTTGTTTTGTTGCAATTTCCATTTCCTAAGCAACGTATCAACAAAGACTGAATTCTATGGAGTATTCCACACCCATAGTTCCCCACCTTTGCAAAGAATGGGGAGGGGAGGTTTTTCTGACACCAACTCCAGTACTCTAGGGTTGCCTCTATTTGGGGTGCATGCAATCTTGAGCCTAAGCTTGCTTGGTACAGGCCTACCTCTCTCAGAGGGACCCCTCCTTGAATAAAAAAGTCACCATTCTCAGGGCGCAAGCAGTGTTTTTTTCAAGAGGAAAACCAAACCCTAATGGGTTGTTCTTCAGGGGACTAAGGAAGTGGGGTTATTGGGTGCTCCTACTTAGGTTCAAGTTTGAGAATAAACCACAGGTATTCTTATTATAAGGAGCATTAGCCCCTCATGGGAGGGCTAAAGTTGAGATTCTCAACCTTTTCTTGTGTGAGGGAAGGCTCGTTTTTTAAAGTAAAACAATTTCTGCTATCTTTCACACATATACATTTGTAGCTGTACTGTACTGTCCCTCCCTAAGCCTCAGTTTTCTTATCTATTAAATGAGGAAAACTATAGTTACACTACTTGGCTCATTGGATTGTTATTAGGAAAGTGTTTTGCAAGCCTTAAAGAGCTAGATTATAATATTATATGTAAATATAATATGTTATACTATTATACAATATCATTGTAACAGCATTATGTTATTTATGATGATACGTAATAAATATCAGTATTATCAATCAATCATCATCTTGTTCTCATCATTTTCCAGGGTGGTCTTGGGACAAGTCTTGTTATTGTTATAGTATCTGTTGACTGAGAAAATTTTGTGATAAAAGCTACGAGGAATTCAGTAATGCTTGTAAGTGAATTTGTCTTTTATTATCTACGATAACTACCGACTAGATTTGAGAAATTATAATATTCAGTCCATAGGAGGTATGTTTGCTTATTTCGGGACTGTAATATGGATTCCCCCAACATTTGCAACCGCCCCTTGACCCCTTTCCACACCAACCACACCAACCCTGCCTTCCAAAAGATACACACCTGCCCAGGGTGGAGGCCTACAGGATGGGAATCTCTTCTCCAAAGTAAAACAAAACAAAATTAAGGAAATTGAAAGAAAAGCTAGAGTTGAATCAAGTCAGGTCAAAAAGCATTTGTTAAATGTCTGCTATGTGCTAGAGTCTATGCTAAGCCCTGGGGATACAAAGAAAGGCAAAAGATAGTCTCTGCTCTCAAGGAGCTCCCAGTCTCACTCAGGAGACAGCCTGCAAACAACTATGTGCAAAGAAGATCCCTATAAGATAAATTCGAGGTGATTATAGAGAGAAGGCTACTACTATTATGGGAGACCAGAAAAGGCTTTCTGAAGAAAGTGGCATTCAACCTGGGACTTGAAGGAAGTCAGAAGGCAGAGATGAGAAGGCTGAGAATTCCAAGCGGGGCACAGCCAGAGAAAAAGTTGGGAGAGTGAGTATTGTGTTTGAGGAATAGCAGGAAAGCCAGTATCACTTGATTGAAGACTATGTGGTGGGAAGTAAGATATAAGGAGACTGGAAAGATAGGAGGTTTACATTATCAAGGGCTTTGAATGCCAAACTGTATTTTGTATTTGATTCTGGAGGTGACAGAGACCCACTGAGGGGTGGGAGGGGCAGGGGAGAGCTAAAGACACAGAGAGAAAGGAGACAGAGAGACAGAGAAAGAAGATAGAGACAGAGGGAAACAGGAGAAAGGAGAGAGAGAGAGAGAAAACAGACGCACAGAAATACAGAGGGAGGAGAGAGAGGGGAGAGAGAGAAAAAAAACAGAGAAGAGAGAGAGATCTGTGCTCTAAGATCACTTTGGCATGTGAATGAAGGATGAATGGAGTCAGGAGAGACTTGAGGCAGGCTGATTCACCAGCAGGCTATTGCAATAGTCCAGGTATGAGGTGATAAGGGCAGGGTCAGAGGAGAGAAGAGGGTGAATATGAGCGACATTTGTAACATAGAAATGATAGGTTATAACAACAGATTGAATATGGAAGTAGGGAGAGTGGTGAGACAGAGTGAGGATTTGAGGATGACACCTAGGTTGCCAGCCCGGATGATTGAGAAGATGGCGGTACTAGAGTTTGGTAGTCCTCTTGAGGCACAGGAAATACTCTATGGCATCCTCTCCAGGAAGCCTTCCCAGATTCCTTTAAACTGCTTGAAGAGAGGAACCTTGTTTTATGTAAACATTGTGTCACTGCCCACCCCACCTCCCAGCACCATGCTAGGCACAACTTCATAAGTTGGCAGAGGCCTCAGACATCCTTGAGGTCAACCCCTCATCTTCACACATGGAGGAAGCTGAAATTCACTGTGACTTAGGCCAAGGTCATTCATTTTGGAACCAAAGAAATATCTTTAGTGGCATCAAAGAGCTTATAAAGGAGATCTGTAATGGAATCCAAGAAAGATTTATTAAGTATCTATTGTTTTCAAGACACTGTGCTAGTTGTTAGAGGGATGAAGATGAAATAGGACATGGCTCTAGTCTGTATTCCCAGTTACAGAGTAAAACTCTTTCCACATGTGACTTTTAAGTATTTTAGGAAGCCCCCCAACCATCTACTCACCCACAAACACTGTGGTTCAATGGGATGAGCTGAGGTAAGAGTCCTGATTCTGCCTGATTCTAGCTGTGTGACCTTGGGTAAACGATAGGGAGTAAGGCTCTTTGAGACTCAGTTTCCTGCTCTATAAAATGTTGTGGTTGGATTAGACGGGAGTATAAATTTTTTGAGTTATTCTGAGTTAAACAAAAGACATCCCTGATCAACTTGATGACCTTACATTTAGAGGCCACTAGGTGGCGCCACAGGACACTGTGTCTGAATTAATGACGACCTGAGTTCAAATGCTGCCTCAGACATTAATTGGCTCTGTGACTCTGGGCAAGTCACTGAACCTTTATCTCCATCAGTTTCTTCAGCTGTAAAATGGGGATGATAATAATAGCACCTACCTCCTAATGTTGTTGGGAACATATGAGATTATATAAAATGAGATAATACTTACAGACTGATACCTAGTAGGCACTTAATAAATGCTTATTCCTTCCTTCCCCCTTCTCAGGGCAGTGAGCCCTTGTTTAGGACTTTTGATTATTTCTCCCTGTGAAGGTTGTGGACTAGCCCATTGACTCCACTTTCCACTGAATGTGGATAGATTGGGGGTAGATTTGGGATGAATGGAGCATGGACTCTTATTTGTACTGCCCTATAAAAGAGCCACCAAGCCCTTTGCTTTTCCTTTAGAGAACACATCCAAGAGTAGCAGACCTAAGGGTGAATCTGGCTCCGGGGCAGTGGGGGGGGGTAAGAGAATACATCTCCCTGCATCCCTCCTTCCCCCAGAGCCCTAATAATCACCTGGGCAGGGAGACAAGGGGGTGGCCCAAGGATGCCTGGACCCTGAATTCCTGGATTTTGGACGCGTACACCCGGCCCCAGAGTAGCAGCAGATGACAAACTTTCAAATATGAGACTACCAGAGAGAGGAGACCCCCTGGTGAGAGAGTTCCTTAACTCCAGCTTCTTGGATGGAGGAAGAGGGATTCCTGGGAAGAATTGAGCCCAGAATCCAACCTCTAGCACGCAAAGGAGGATTTCCTGGGCAGCACCAGCCTCATAGTTGTCTCCCTAGCAACCTCAATTTTGAGAACTCAACGTGTCTAACCATCAGTCAAATCAACCAATCAACAAGCGTTTGCTAAATGTCTACTGTGTGTTAAGAATTAGGCTGGGAAATCCAGTGATGTTATCCCTATCCTCAAGTAGCTTACGTTCTGCTGGAGGAATACAGCCTCACAGATAAATAGATATGGAACATAAATAAACACAAAGTACTGGGAGTCACCAATAACTGGGGGAATCAGGGAAGGCCTCTTGAAGGAGCTGTCACTTGAGCTGAGCCTTGGAGGATGCCAGGGGTCCTAGGAAATGGACGTGAGGAAGGAGAGTTATAGGAATTGGGGAGAGGTGGTGCAAAGTAAAAAAAAAAAAAAGACAGGAAATATAATGTATGAAAAAAACAGCAAATAGGACAGTTTGGTTCTCGGCAGATTGTGTGAGAAGAAATAATGTGTAATTACCCTGGAGAAGTAGACTGGAGATAAATTGTAAATGACTTTAAACACTAAACATGGGAGTTTGTATTTTATCCTAGAAACAACAGTAAGTCATTGAAGCTTCTTGAGTAAGAGAGACATACGTGTTTAGACATGTGCTTTAGGAATATCAGTTTGGCAGCTGTGTGGTTTTTGGAAAAGAGAAAGACTGCAGAGTAGAAGATTAATTAGAGCTCAATAAATTGTCATCTGGATAAGTGGTGATGGATGAGGGCTTGAACTAGAATAATTGTGGTGTGGTTAGAGAGAAAGAAGGGAAGTTACTGAGCAGCACCAACCTCTTGGAGAGAGAAGAGAATTATATATGTAATTCTAGGAGCTAGGAGAAACATTTAAGAACTATAGCCAAAATATGAGGCATTCAAAGACCTGAACTTTCTCCTTTGCTATTACGATCTTACAGCATGGATTCAATGGGAAGGGGGATGC
This sequence comes from Vombatus ursinus, assembly GCF_900497805.2. Classification (NCBI taxonomy): domain Eukaryota; kingdom Metazoa; phylum Chordata; class Mammalia; order Diprotodontia; family Vombatidae; genus Vombatus; species Vombatus ursinus. The sequence continues at coordinate 28,475,462 of NW_020954546.1, forward strand.
CAGTTGAGCAAATAATCAGTATATTTACCTTCTAGGGTGGGGATACAAAACCTCAGGGTAATGCCATAAGACTGGAAGTCTGTTTTGGTCCCTGGGATGAAAGTAGGATTTACCAGAATGTTAGGGGGTGAAGAGGTTGACTGTCTAATCTCTCCAAGTGTATTTCCCTTCCATGGGAATCCAAGCCCTCAGGGTAGTACTATAAGGCTAAGTGCCCACATTGGTCTGGGGAGGTGGGGAAAAAGGTAGAACTTACCCAAGGGAAAGAGGAATCTTATGGACTCTTTATAGGCCACTATAGTTTTTAAAAATAGTTTTTTGTATTGTCTATAAGGTGAATAATCTGTTCTCTCTCTCTGTCTCTGTCTCTGTCTTTCTCCCTCTCTCTCTCTCTCTCTCTCTCTCTCTCTCTATATATATATATACACACACACATATGTATATATATATTTATATGTGTATGTATATGTATTATGTATGTATGTATATTGAAAAGGAGAGGGAGAGCTGTCCAAACAGAGCCCTAGTAACTTTCTACCCCCTTTGAAGCATGAGCCTCTATTGTTTGTGGTTTGAAGATACTATGGGTGACTTCCGGGATCCTTCGGACTGGTGTCAGACTCATGAAGTCAACAAGAGTTAAATTCACTTAGCCAGGCAGAAATTTTTCCAAAAAATCCTGAAAATATATGTAGTATGTATCATACCTATAGACCTCCCACCTCTACAAAGCAGTGTGTGTGTATGTGTGTGTGTGTGTGTGTGTGTGTGTGTGTGTGTACTTGAGCATGAAAAGAGCATTTTTCTTCTCGGGCTATGCTTGTTCTTTGATATTTACAATCACTTTGATTGTTTTGTGGTCCTACTTTTCCATTTACATTATTGTAATCATTGTGGATACTGTTTTCTTGGCTCAGCTTGCTTCACTCCACATCAGATTTTGTAAATCTTTCCATGCTATCTGAACAGCTTCTGATACTATGGTGTTATCATGCACATCTTTTATTTATTTATTTGTTTATTTAGGCAATTGGGGTTAAGTGACTTGCCCAGGGTCACATAGCTAGTAAGTGTCAAGTGTTTCCTGACTTCAAGGCGGGTGCTCTATTCACTGCACCACCTAGCTGCCCCTAATGTGCATCATTTCTTACAACACATTCATATTCCACTACATTCATGCACCACAATTTGTTTAGCCATTCCCTAGTAAATGGACATCTACTTTGTTTCTGATTCTTTGCTACCACAAAGAGTGCTGTTATGAATATTTTGGTGTCTATGGGGACTTTATTCTTATCAATGACCTCTTTGAGATATAAGTCTAGTAGTGGAATCTTTGGGTCAAAGGGTATGAACATTTTCATCACTTTTTTCTGTCTGTAATTCCAAATTGCTTTCCAAAATGGCTGTATTAATCAACCACTAATGTGCCTGTCTTTCCACAGTGTTAACTTTTCCTATTGTTGTCATCTTCCCCAATTTGCTGGGAGTGGATAATAGTCTTCTAACTCTGCCTCTGGTCTCTTCCCCCTCCAAACCAACCTGCAATAGATGCTAAATTGATACTCCTGAAATACCAGTCTGACCAAATCACTCTCCTGTGCAAAAACTGTAGTGATACCTTTTGACTCTAAGATAAAATAAAAACTTCTTTATTTGGCATTTAAAGCCCACCACAATCTTGCTGCTGTTTTCTTTTCTTATCTAGAAAGATAGATTGGAGTCAGATTGTGAAGGGTTTACAATGCCAAAGGACAATGATTGGTTAAATAACCTTGATGGTCTTAGGGTATTTCTATGCAAGATTTTTTTTTAAATGGACTTTTGTGTAGTGCTGTAAGGCTTAACAAATAACTTGCTCCAGCCTTCCCGAACTCTGTGTTCCAGCCAAACTAGACAGCTTACATGGGATACTGGGCTGCCTCCCCTGGAGCCTTTGCCCAAACTGTTCTCCACACCTGGAATGCACTCTCTCCTCACCATCACATGTTAGAATCCCTAGCTTCCTTCAAAACTCAAGTCAAAAGCTACCTCCTATAGTTAGATAATCCTGACCTCCCCAGGTGCTAGTGGCCTGCCCCACACCCCGTTACTTTGTATTTACTTTGCATTTACTGAGCTTTGTACATGCTCTTTCCCTGGAGTAGGATGTACATTCCTTCTAGGCAGGGACTGTTTCTTTTTTTTTTCCCCCGTCTTTGTAGCTCCCCCCCCCCATATGAGGACTCTAATAAATATTTGCTCAATAAATGAATCAAATATGCAAGGGGAAGACTTCTGCTGTGTATGTGTGTGTGTATACATACACATACACACACACACATATACTACTATGTACATATTGTGCATTTACATATTGTCATGTATATGTGTATGTATATATGTATGTGTATATATACATATACATATATATTTATATATGTGTGTGTGTATATGATGGCTGGAACCGAATACAATGACAACTGAATTCAATCCAACAAGCATTTATAAAATGCCTACTATGTGCTGGACATTGCATTCAATATATAGGGACATTCAATATATAAAGATATATGAAGGCAAAACTAAAAGTGTCTCTCCACCTCAGGGACCTTGCATTCTACTCAGGAGATGCAGTATATGTAAAAATAAATAATCAGTAATGGGGAGCACTAGTAAACGAAGGGGGGAAAATTGGGAAAGGTCTTATATTCCTAAGGGGTGATATTTGAATTAAGCCTCGAAGGGAACTAAGGATGATAAGACAAGGAGAGAGAATACCCCAAGCCTGTGCTAAGGGAGAAGTGGAATTTGGAATATCACACATTGGAAATGGCCAGCGAGCCAGTTTAACTAGAATGCAGGGCATAAAATAGGACTAGAAAGATAGATTGGAGCCAGATTGTAAAGGATTTAAAATTCCAAAGGACAATGCTTGGTTAAATAACCTTGATGATCTTAGGGTATTTCTATGCAAGAATTTTTTAAATGGACTTTTGTGTAGTGATGTAAGGTTTAACAAATCACTTTTTTAAAAAAAATAGTATTTTATTTTTTCCCCAGTTACATGTCAAGAAAGATGTTGGCATTCATTTTTACAAGATTTTGAATTCCAAATTTTTCTCCCTTCCCTCCCCTTTTCTGAAAATGGCAGGCAGTTTGATATAGTTTACACATGTGCTATCATGTAATACATATTTTCGTATTTGTCATAGTTGTGGAAGAAGAAACAGATCAAAAGGAAAAAAAAACAAGAAAGAATAAAGTAAGTGGGAAAAAAATATGTTTTGATCTGCAATCAGAGTCCATCCATCAGTTCTTTATCTGGATATGGATAGCATTTTCCTTTGTGAGTCATTTGTACTTGTCTTGGATCATTGTGCTGCCAAGAAGAGCTGAGTCATTCATAGTTGATCATCACACAATGTTGCTGATACTGTGTACAATGTTTTCCTGGTTCTGTTCATTTTACTTTGCATCAAAGTCTTTTCAGGTTTTTCTGGTTGCAAGAATTTTTGTTAAATGGACTTTTGTGTAGTGCTATAAGGTTTAACAAATCACTTTAAATACATTATTATATCTGATCCTTATGAAAATTTTATGTCTCCATTTCTGCTGTCTCTGAAACTTCCTCCACATGATTTGTCAAAGTGGTACCGTGCTACTTCTTTGATCCAGAAACTGTCATAGCTTCTTTTTGCCTCTGGGATCAAATACAAACTCCTGTCTGGTGTTTAAAGGTCTTCACAATGTGGCTTTGGGCTCCCAAAATTCAGGTAGACTGGCCAATGAGGGTCAGTCTTTGGAGCATGAGCAGGTATTTTCTGCCTGGTTTTAATCCAAGCAACCACATGGAAACTTGGGGGAAGTTGGTTCCCAGCTACGATAATTTAGGGGTTTTGTTGCTCGATGACGACATAAATTGGCCACAGAGCTGGAAGAACCGGTAACTCGGCTCTCTGACCTAGAACCGAGTGGGTATAGAAAAAGGGCAACACACCCTTTCTTCGATCTCCTTTCCTTTGCAGCTTTGAGGAGGCAGGAGTACTTTGAGTGCTTCCCTGGAGCCTAATAGGGAAAAAGGCTTCCCTGTCTCTCACCTGGCCACTGTGACTATGAGCACATGGCTGCTTCTCTTTCTTCGTTATTAGCTTCCCTGATAGGTGACCAAGCAGCAACCTTGAGATGCATGTGCTCAGGCAGTAACCTTGGAGTATTGCCAGGTCTTGACCTAAGCAGAAGTTGGGGAGTGTACCAAGAGCAATGGAGCAACCTGGCCCAGCAGCAGTGGATTAGCCAGCAGAGATGCCACGGCCTGGTAGGAGTCAGTCCAGCTCAGCATTAGAATAGCCCTCCAGTCACTGACACCATGCCTCAAAGTGAACTTCACGAAAACTTCACAAGGGAATTGGGAGGCAGCCGTTTGCCACACAACTTCTCTCCACTGATGCCTCACCACCATTATGTTTTGTTAGTGTTCACTATACCCACAACTCTGTTTGTATTTGTGGGAGACTGTGCCCCAGACTTTGAAGGAGATGTTTTGTACCAGCTTTTCTTACTTGACCTTCTCAGTCAATCCTTTTTCTAAAAGCTAATGGAAATTTGTCTGTCTAATTATTAATGGGAAAGCACACTGGTAGGGGCTCATAAGCAACTGAACTAGAAGTATAGTTCTTGTGGTTTACCCCAGAACCCTGAGAATATAACAATAGCTTCTCTGGAGCCAAAACTACCTATATAAGTGCAGGTTGGGGTGGGGAGGAGGGGAATAGCTCCAAGGAGGCTGCTACAGACTGCCTTGTCAGTCTTCCTGTATATTATTTCCTGGCCTATACTCTAAATTCTGATGAAATTGGCTTACTTAGTGTCCACAGTATTCTGTCTTCTCTCTCTATGCATTTTCATAGACTGTCTCCTCACATCTTGAATGTACCCCAACTCCACCCCTTGAAACCCCAACTTCCTTTAAAAAGCCCAAGAGCCACATCTCTCAAAAAGTCTTTCCTGACTCCCCCAGTTATTAGTGCCACTCTAACCTCATGTTACTCTGTATTTAACACCTGTATTTTTTTTCTTACTTCTAATGGCCTCTGTGAAGACCTAGGTATAAGTCTTACCTCTGACACATACAGGATGTGGGATCCTAGGTAAGTCACTGAAACTCTGCAGTGTCTCATGGGACTTTCTGCCTGGTTGATTCCAAGTAACCACATGGAGACTTGGGGAAAACATTTCCAGCCGTGATGACTCAGGGGTTGTTACTCTATGACTGTAAGTTGCAGAGCAGTTATTGATTGGGGGAGGGCATACTTTGCACTGATGAAATCACAAGTTCAAACAAACAAACTAAAAACCCAATTGTATTTATTTTTCTGTGTATACATTATTTCTCCTCAAAGGAATATAGGCTGCTTTAGAACAAATACTATTGTATGTTTTTGTGTGTGTGTGTCATTTTCTTTCATTTTTGTAACTCTATCCCCTGACACATAGTAGGCCCTTAATAAATGCTTGTTACATGAAATGATCAAATATACAAGGAGAACACTATCTCTATTTATCTATATACACATACATTATTGATATGTCTTAGATACCAAACCTGTACCAGAGAAATCTGATACAAATTTTTTTCCCCCATTTGACCACATCTCTTATCCTAGATGCATTAATGTTGTCATGCAGAAGCCTTTCGGTGCCATGTAATCAAAGTTATCCACTGTATCTTTTGTGCTTACTTCTATCTCTTATTCAGTTCAGAATACATCTCCTATCCATAGCTGTGAGAGGTATATGATCTGTTTCTCTTTTAATTTTTTAATAGTTTGATCATTAATGATTAGGTGGAATATTCATTTAGAATGTATTGAGGAATATGGTATAAAGTATTGGTCTAAGTCAGACTGCTTTCCAGTTTCCTCAGCATTTTTCATCAAATAAGTTTTTTCCTAAGTAATTTATGTTTTCTACTTTATCAGGCATTTAATTATTGAATTCCATTCTTTCTAATTCTCCCTTATCTGTTCCATTTATCTATCTCTCCGTTTTTCAACCAATACCATATGGTTTTGATTACTGATGCTTTATAATATAATTCAAGGTCCAGAAGTGCTATTCTCCCTTCATCCCTATTTCTTTTCATCATTTCCCTTGAGATTCTGGGTCTTTTGTTTTTTACAAATGAATTTTGTTATTATTTTATCAAGTTCCATAAAGCATTCCCTTGGTCGTTTGATTGGCATAGCACTAAAAGTGTAAAATAACTTTAGAAGTATTGTGATTTTTATCTTACTGGCACAGCCTACCCATGAGCACTGAATATTCCTCTAGCTACTGAAGTGGTTTATTTCTTTAAGGAGAAATTTTAACTGAATCTATACCAGTCTTTTTTGTTCTGGAACAGCTCATTTTGACACAGTACTGATGTCTTATTCAAAGGATTGACCGGGAGGCCCCAGAATATTTGAAAATGAGTTCTTGGCCAAATGCAGACCATCCCTTTGTTGGATACAGCAATCACTCCACAGGACAGATGGTTGGCTTTTGGGGAGAATGTCCGTTACCTGATTTCTAGGAATAAGTTTATCAGAATTAAGTCTCCCAGCAGGCAAATGAGAAAAAAGACCTCATAAAAATGAGAGACACACAGAGAGAGACAAAGAGAGATCAAGAGAGGGCTTACAGAAAATGAACAAAGACACATCTGTACCTTAAGTGAGACTGGACCTAGATGCCACCCATTGAGCCACCCATCTGAGAGACAGGACTGACAATCAGCCCAGAAGAATGGGTAAGGGAGTGTGATTAAAGCAGAAAAGCAGGAGGCACTGGGGAGATGGAAGGCCCTATGTCTGAGCCAAGGAGAAAATGGGCAGTGGAGAGATTAGCACTTCCTGAGATGAGGAACTGCTTGGAAACTCTAGCAGTTATGTAAAGAGATGCAGGTGGTGAAAAATCAGGACAATAATATTTCCATTGCTTGCCTGTGAGGAAACTGCTAGAGAAATGGGAAGAGGTGCTGTTATTATTATTTGCTCTACATTCTTTATAAGCTCCTCTGCCTTCTTTTAATTGATTTTTTCCAACGACCAAAAAAATCTACTTTTTTCTTCCTCTCACCTACCCCCAACTGAAAACAAAACATCTTTGTAACAAATATGCATAGTCAAGCAAAACAAATTCTCACATTGGCTTTGCCAAAAAAAATATTGTATTTCTTTTAAATCTAATGTTTATTGATAGTATGGTAGAATGGAAGGAGCTCTGGCTTTGGAGTCAAAGGACCTGAGTTTGAATCCCACCTTGGACATTATTTGTGTGATCTAGATGGACTAGATGGCTTTTCAGGTCCTGCTTGACATCATCCTTATTTCCAAATATATCTATTCCTCTTCCCTTACCCAAGGAGCCATCTCTTTTAAAAGAAAGAGGGGGAAACATCTCAGGACAGCAAAAGATACAAAGATAGGATTAGTTCTTGATTTGGAGTCAGGATCTGAGTTCAAATCGCAAGTCCGACACTTATTTGTGTGACTTTGGGTGAATCATTTCACCTCCATGGGCCTCAGTTTCCTCAAGTATAAAATTTGAAGGTCAGACCTGATGACCTCAGAAGTCTCTTCCATGTTTGTCTATGAAAATCAACCAGTATATCAACCAAGGTTGATGATATATTCATTATTCCAACCCCTTTATCCTCCACCTCTGCAAAGAATCAAAAAAGGGTCATTTTGTCTGTAACTTATGATTATTATAAAAAATGCATCTCCAATGTTAGTGTAAGGTAGTTTGGAACCAAGGAAATAACTTGGGAATAATAGAAGATGGGGAGTCTTTTTTCTAGAGTGTTAGGGAGCTAGGAAGACAGCTCTGCCCAGGACTAACGGAGGTGGGGGAGTGTCAAGAAGAATCAGTCAGGATTCAGGATTCAGTTGAGGTTTTGGGAAGCCTGAGAGCTTCTTTTCCCAGGAAGTTGTGTTCTCTGAAAAGGGAGGCCCTTGGAGGAAATGTTTCCAACGGTCCTTCCAGCTCTGACTTTGATGACCCCATGCAACTTTGTCTCGCTTATATTCCTTTAGGAAATCCAGACCAGGTACTCTTGTTTCCTTTCCACAATGCCTGGCCTCGTGGTGTGTAACTAGCAGGCCAAATGAGGTGGGTGACGTGCTCATTTATCTCCTGTGATCGCTGCATCCCCTGCTACTTTCCAAAGCTCCTAAAGTTTTCTTTCTGGTAGCTGTGATTACACTGAAGGGATTAGGCATCCTTCCCTCCCCCTCCCCCCAGCAATGGGGTATCTTTGATGTAGCTGGAGGATAGCAGGGAGATTTCTTACTCCAGGAGACCAAATCTTAATCTTCTTCGTGATTCTTTCTGGATAAGAGCTGGGTTAAGCCCATTACATCCCTGCCCTTTCATCCCCCCAGGATCTCAGATCTCCAGCACTGTCGGGTCTCAGAGTTACCAAGAGTCTGTCAGATTTGAAGAGAGAAACAAAAGGGGAGGATTCCCTGAACTCCAGGGAACCTCCAAAGAGATGCAATATCACAAATAATCTTAGTGAATCTTTTTTTTTTCTTGCTCTCTGGTTCTTTGTTCCTTTCTCTTTCCTTCTTTTCTCTTTTTCTCTTCCTTTTTTCCTTCCTCCCTCCCTCCTCTTCTTTCCCTCTCTCCATCATTTTTTCTTTCTTTCTTTCTTTCTTTCCTTCTTTCTTTCTTTCTTTCTCTTTCTTTCTTTCTTTCTTTCTTTCTTTCTTTCTTTCTTTCTTTCTTTCTTTCTTTCTTTCTTTCTTTCTTTCTTTCTTTCTTTCTTTCTTTCCTTCCTTCCTTCCTTTTTTCTTTCCTTCCTTCCTCCCTCCCTCTCATCATAAATTCAGGTCTAAAGGGACCTAAGAGGTCATCGAGTCCAACTCTGTCATTTTACAAATATTAGAAAACTCAGGGAAGGTTAAGTGATTTGCCGACGCTAACAGAGCTAAGTGTCTGACGGAGGATTTGAAATTCGGGTTTCCTGATTACAAATCGAGGGCCCGATCCGCCCCCTACTCCCACCCCCACACCCTCTCTGTCTCTGTCTCTGAGCCTCTCTCGCTCTCTGTCTCTGTCCGTCTGTCTCTCTTTCTCATCTTAGGGTTCAGAAACATGAAAATTAAAATAGAATATGGGCTGCAGCTCCAGGCCTAGGCTGGATACTTTGTTTCTTGCTCACACCTTCCCCATTCCAAGAACACTCTTCAGGCTGTCGATTTGCTCGACTTGTTTCTGTTCAATGCCCCAGCCTCGGACTCCAACGTTAGGCAGAATCGATCCCTCACAACCGTCTCCCAGAGAACCTGATGGTTAAGGGTGGGGAGGGCACAATGCCGGGGGTGGGGGAGGATGTTGGTTGGAAGAAAGCGAAGACTGAGACTGGGAAGACGGTGAAGGGGAACAAAATGGATAGGACCTGCATGGAACCCCATCCCCAGAGTTTGGCGATACTCCTCGGGGCTGTTGAAAAAGAAGGGAGGAGGCCGGCAGGTGGGAAGGAGACCCAGCCCCGGGGTTGGGGAGAAGGGAAGACCGAGTTGGGAAGAAGAGAGCGGGAGGAGCACTGTTTTCCAGCAGGGGGCCCCCCGAGTCCGTTCCTTAGTCTAAGGAGAAGGCGCTGGATCGGGCGAGGAAGCGACTCTGACGGTTCCGATAGAGGAAAAAGAGAAGATTACTGCAAAATAGAGGTTAGGAGAGGATGACTGAGAAGCTTTCAAACTCCACGGCTTCCTGTCCTGGTGGAAATCCTCCGGTGCTAACTCTCGCAGCAGCGGGGAGAGGGAGGAGGAAAGGGACCGTGAAAGGGTGGGGAGGGGAAACACGCTCTTTTCCAGACCCTCGCAGCCGTTCGCCCCAGTCTCCCCGGTCTGAGAGATGCGGCCCCGGACGAGGGGTGTGGGGGGAAGCTGGCGAGAGAGGTGTGGGTGGGCTGAGGCAGGGGGCAGGGGGCGGGGGGGGGGAAGAGGAGGAGGGGGAGGAGGAAGAGGAGGAGGGCGGAGCTCCCGAAGCCCAGGCGAGAGACGCCGGGGAGGAGGCGCGGGCGGGCCGGTCAGCGTCGTCAGCCGGGGCCGGAGCAGAAGCTGGAGCTCCCCGAGCCCAGTGAGTCACCAACACGTGGAGTCAGTCTCGCAGGCTAGGAGAGAAGCCCCGACGGGCGAAGAGGAAAAAACTGACCCACCCACCAGCCCATCCCCAAACTTTCGAGGGACCTTTCCTCCTTCCCCCCACCCCGACTAGATCTTCATCTTCTTCTCCCTTCCTCTGCCCCAGGCTGGGCTCTGCCCCAGGCTGGGCTCTGCCCGGCCACCCCAGGGGAGGAGGTGCTTAACGTGCCCTCTCAGAAGGAGGGCGGAGGCGCCCCTCGGGGACCCTGAGAGCTGCGAGGACTCCCAGATTGCTGCGAAGGGTCCGAGCCGCGGGACTAGACAACGGCGGGGAGCCGGGCTGCGCCCCCTGCTCTCCTTTTCCCCCTCCCGCGTAGGCACCTCCCAGCGGAGCTCGACTGTCAGTCTACTAGGTTTGACCGGCCAGCGGGAGAGGAGCCCCGGTCAGACGGGACGAGACCGAAGCAGTCAGCGCCGGAGCCAAGGGCAGGTAACAGGGACGTACGGACCGCGGCGAATGGAGCCCAACGCCACAGACTGGAGCTTCCTTACCTCCGCCCCACCCCCCCGTGGGTTACATGTTTAGATCCCCTTTTGCAAAGTTTCCCCCCCCCCCCCCCCCCCCCCTTTTTTGGGGTTTTGTGAAACGGGGGGGGGGGGGGCGGCTCACCTGGCTAGCTCCTGAGGGCAGGCTCTGGGTTGGGGAGAATTGCACCCCCGGGTGAAAGCTCTACCCTCGTTTTCTTTACCCTCGCTGTCTCTAACATGCGGGGAGGGGAAAATCAAGCCTGGAGGGAGCAGGACTTGAAAGTCCTGAATGTCCTGGCCTCCGCGGAAATTGGTAGTCATCCTGGTTTAACCCTTTGACGACCCCGCCATGTGGGCCCTTGGAAGCTGTGCCTGGCCTGCACGGCAGGACCCAGGCCTTCTTCAGTGTCTTGGGCGTGGGGGTGGGGCAGGACGGGGCCGGGGGTGGGGGGTAGTGGGCACTCACAGAAAATCTCCCTGCTGCGAAGCGAAAAGGTGCTTAAAGGTCAGCGTGGCCAGGGAGACCCTGGACCCTCGCCTGGGGTTGGTCTGCCACTCCTCGGGATCCCCGTCGCACCCCGATCCCCACCCTTCGCACCCCTGGATTCCGTGGGAGGACGGGAATTGAGGACTGGGTCTTTGCGGGCGAGATGAGGGTGTCAATTCAACTGGCCTACAAAGTCCCAGTTCTCGGTTCCCAAGGACCTGCGCCCCCTCCCCTCCTTTCTTTCCCTTCTCCTCCCCTCTCTTTTTCTCCCACTCCGAGCCTCCAACCCTGGGTGTGCGGGGGATCCACGGTGGCTGCCTGTCACCTCCTCGGGCCTGAGTGGGACAGAGAAGAATCGGGGGGTTTCAGAGCTATACCTTTTTTGCCGCTTAGTCGGGGTTGAATAATTTAGAGAAGGAGTAACCTTCACCCCAGCTTGGAGAACTTAAGGGTCTTTGAGCGATACGGTGACTGACAACTTAGCGAAACCTCCGTGCAAATGCAACTCCAAAAAAAAAAAAAAAGACCGTGTGGTGTTTGGGGCAAATCTAAATTCCGTTAAAATAGGCCTGTTCGTTACAAAGTTCAGCCTGAGGGGCCTGGCTCGGCTCTAATTTGGAGGGACTCAGGGCTAGTCCCCAACTCCTCTCCTTTTGTGGGCCTGCCTCTGTTTCTCCAGCTGGAGAATGAGTTTCGTTCTGGACAGGCTACACATGCTGGCTGCTGGGGACAGGGAGAGGGAGAATTTGACAGATCAACCCCAGGCAACATTTTAGGAAGGAAAAAAGCAAGCAAAGTTACAGGGTTTGGGGGCTGTTTAGAAGGCATTTTTCCAGAGACAAGAGGTAGCCCCCCGACTTTGAAGCGGAGTTTTCCCACACATTCAAAGGGTTCGAAGAACTTTCTGTTGGAAGGAGTTCCAATGGGTTGTTATCCTAGTAGTGGGTAATAGTAGTAGCCCACCTTTATGTCACCCTCTAGTCTAAAACATTCTTCGTAATGTGCCCGTGAAGTATTATTAATCCCCATTTAATAATTATAACAGTTGAAATTACTATCTGGCTTTTTCTTATTTTATCAACAACCCTTTGAGATATGTTGCTATTATCCCAATTTACAGATAAGGAAACTGAGGTACACACAGAGAGAGAAATCGACTTGGTCAACATTATACAGTTAATGGGCAGAGCTGAGGCACAAACCCAAGGCTGGGGACTGAAAGTCCAGTGTTCTATCTACTGTCAGTCAATAAACGTTTATTAAGTGCCTACCGTGTGCCAAGCACAGTATACATTGCTGGTGTCCTGCTGTGTGTGTGTGTGCCTTCTCAGCTGTGGCGGCACCTTTCATTATAATCAACTCTTATCCTTTGCTATTATTTTAAAAATAAGCAGTCCTGCCATCCTCTGCTTCTTCCTCCCCTAACCCTGTGGATTGTTGTTGGGCTAAGGTAGTGCATATATAGACAGGAAGTGTGTTAGGGAATTCACAAACTTCACATATTTTGTCAAAGGGTCTCAAGACATGGAATGAGTCACTACTGGAGTGTGAAAGACAGACAGAGAGGGTCTTTCTGTGAATTGAAAGTTGAGCTGTTTGCTGCTAGCGCTCAAATGAAAATCATTTATCCAGAAGAGATGAGGTCTTAAAATCTACTTGGGGGAGGTGACTTCTGGTTATTTAACCAGAATTGATTAAGGAGGGAGCAAGATACAGCCCCCAAACCCTCACTGAACTGGGAGTCACAGGTCCTGGATTCAGATCTAGCTATTTCATTTAATGAGTGGGAGAATTGAAGCAAATCACTTCCCCCTCTCTGGACATTAGCCTGTGAAATGAGAGGAGCTGGGCTGGATGACCTCTAAGGTCCTACAAGCCTCTGGTCTGATCCCTTGATTTATATACTTCACTTGCTAGATTATCAGGAGGTGTCCAAGGGAAAGTGGATGAGAGAAGGGCATGGAATCATTCCTTTCTGAGTCTGTGCAGGCTTCTTTTGAAGTTTTTTTGGAGTTTTTTCCCTTTCAGAAAAGCCTTGGAGGAGTTTTCACTATATCTTCTTCTACTTCAAAGAGCCACATATCTGAGGCAGAACACAAATGATGATATATGGAGTCTTGGCCTTGCCTCACTGAGGGCTTTTCCATTAGGAAGTTCCCAAGTCCCCCATGATAAAGTTTATCTCAGCCTTGAAGCCATCAGTCAAGGGTCAGCCTGGAGAAAGCCCCCCACAGGCTTTCTTTCTCCTTTTAGTGATCAGAGGCAGTGAAGCACAGTGGATAATGGACCGGGCTTAGATTCGGGGAGACCTAGCTCTGACAAGTCCGGACTTTGATATCTGTTTTGGCCCTGTCACCCTAGGCAAGTTACTTAACCTCTTACTGCCTTAGGAGTCCTCTGAGACTATAAGTTAGCTATATTTAGATCCACAAGGGTGGAGGGAGTGCCTCAGCTGGAGTTCCCTAGGCTACATCGGAATCCTTCCCTGTCCCAACAAAACTAGGCTTTTAGTCCTTATTTAGGAAGGAAATTGTGGAATCCTTTGTATCTTAATCAACGAAAGAGCTTAAATTAAGTTCTAGAAATAGGAAGAAGAGAGTTGTAACTGTTTGTTATCCTAGTAGTACGTGGCTAATCAATCAATTAACAAGCCTTTGTAAGTTCCAGCTCTGGGACTAAGCACTGGGGAAATGATGACAAAAATTAAACAGCATCTGTCCTCAAAGACCTTATAATCTAATCATAATACTAACTCACATTTCTTTTTTTAATGGATTTCTATCATGTTTTTACATCGATTTTTGTTCCAAATATCTCTTTCTCCCTACCCCTCCCTATTCCTTGTGTAGTACAGAAAGTGGGGGAGGTGAAAGAAAAGGCATTTCAACAAAACAAACCAATGCTTGAACTGAGTCAAATAGTATTTGCAATATAACTTTTATTTCTACAGTACATTAAGGTATATTTTCCCCCAGAACCTTGTGAGATAGGTAATATAAGTTGTATTTGTGCCCATTTCATAGATGAGGAAAAGGAGGCTTAGAGAGAGGAAGAGAATTATTGGGGGGAGGTGATGGATGGGAGAGATTTTTTTTTTTTGGTCATTTGATGTTTTTGGAACCACCTCAACTAAGTGAAAATCTTTCAGAGGTTAAAAAAAAAACCCATGGTGGGAGATTCAGCTAAAGTATTTAGCCCTAATTAAGAGAATGTCTTCCTTCTTGACTTTCATCAGGTGGAAGAACAAGTTCACTCCAAACGAAACCTCAGTTTCCCCATCTGTCAAATAAGGGGGTTAGGCTAGATGACTTCTGAGATCCTGTGAATTCATACTCAACCCCCCCCCCACACTTTCTTCTCCCTCCCCCAGTCATTGTCTTAACCTAAGTGAAATCACCAAAGTGTATGTAGTGCTGGGGCGTTGCCACATATGGAATGCCCATAAACCTTCCTGGGTGAAATGGTACAGACAGCAGGGCAGAGGGAATGAGAGAGAAGGCTGAAAAAGAAGCATAGGGAAATGTTTTGCATACTCTGGAGGGAGGGAGGAGGCAGGAGGCAGGAGGCAGTGGGTGGCTGAGTGAGTGCCTGGGCGTAAATCATCGTTCGCAAAGCTGGGCTCTGTCTTGTGCCCCGGCTTGGCTCGGGCAGCTCTGGGGGCTGAGCGAGGTTGAGATGTGGGGTCTGGACTTTAGAAGTTTGCTTCTGCAAACGCTTTCTGCCCCTTCCCCCTTCTTCCACTTTGGGTGTCTGGGGCTGGCCAACAGCTTAGGGATTTTTAGGAAATGACTTACTGTTGTTTTCTTGGAGGAAGTGAGGGATTGGGTTTCCTTATTGTGTTTTCCACAATCCAGCAGCAGGACTAACTATCCCACAGCCCATGGATGGCATTGGGCACTCTCTCTGCGGAATGAAATAGAATGAGGCCTGGCCTGCCTAAGGGAGAGAGGAACAAACTGATTCCCCCTACCCCAAGCCCCAATAAATTGCTGGTGGAAAATGCCACAGAATATTTTACTTGCATACACCCCAATTGTATGCAAAAATATTTTAATTACATATACCCCAAGAGCCTGAAGGGGGACTTTCCAAATTCAAGTTGGACTCTAATCTGCCGAGTCTTAAGAAAGATTTGGTCAGCTCCTAAGTAAATTCTAACTTGGTGAATAGTTAATCTCATCCTTCTGCCTCTTTTCAAAGAAAAGAAAGAAGGCTATGATTAGGGATTGAGTTTGAACCCACAAAGTTTGAATGGCAAATAAGATCCCAGGGAGGCTTTGGTTCAGTTCTCCCCCCATCTACCTCACCCCAAGCAACTGGGAGATAACAGTAGGTAGAAAACCCTGGAAGGGAAAAATTTGTTTTAACTTGTAGCAACTGTCCTTTTGAGCTTCGTCAAACCAGCTGCCACCATCCCCTTTGCATAAGCTGCCTCTGTGTTTGGTTTTTATTTCAGAACCTTTGGCCCTCCTCCTGGGGCTTCCGTGCAGAGCCAGGCTCTCTTGGGGGGGGGGGGGGGGGGTGAGAGCTTTGACCACAGGTCCAGCAGAAGAGCCTGCTGTGTGTTGCGACAGGTTGACCCTTTCTCCCACTGATCATGACTTTTGCCAGGAGTTTTTTATACTGTTGGGCTGGCATTCGGAGCTTTCTGAAAGCATTGGTAAATATTTGGCGGGCCTTAGTCCTTTAACACAGTTGAAATGCCATTCTTTGGTGTGGTGGTTCCTAAAGAGAGTTCTCTCAGTCAGGAAGAATCGGTTTATATCCTTAAAAGTGTTTTTTTTCTTAAATATGGATATAATTTATTTTTGTATCATTTTCCTTTCCAAATATATATCTCTTCCCCTCTCATCCGGTGAACTATCCCCTGCAGCAAAGATTTCAAAAATAAGTGGAGAAAAGGAGCAATTCAGTAAAACTGACACACTGGCTGAGTTAGACAAGAGGGTCATAGGATTGCAGATCTGAACAGAGGTGGAAAGGACTTCAAAGGACCTCATTTAGTCCAGAAGTTCTTAAACTAGTTTTGTGTTGTGGTCCGCTCTAGTAGCCTATGTAAGCCTATGGACCCCATGTTGTCAACTGCATAAAATAAAACACATAGGATTACAAAGGAAGCAATTATATTGAAAGATAGTTATTGAACTCTCAAAAAAAAAAAAAAGGTCCAGAAGGCTTGATCTATTTCAACCCCTCTCATTTTTTTTTTTTTACAAATGAGGAAATTGAGGCTCAAGGGAGGTTAAATAATTGTCCAAGGTAATAAGCATCAAAAGCAGGTCTTCTGAAACCAAAACCAGTATGTACCTATATATAGTGTTCTACACCCAGAATCTTCCACGGCAAAAAAAAAAAAAGAAAAGAGAAGGAAGGGAGGGCTATACATTTCTTTATCTCTGCATCAGTCCATTTTCCTGAAGGGCTTTTTCTTCTTTTCTGTTGGGTTAGAGGAGAAAAGCATTTTCTGGGCTCCGGGTTTATATGAGTGTTTTCTTTTGTATATACAGATGTATATATAGTGTAGCAGAGACTGATAATATGTTTACAAAGCACTTCTCGTGTAGGGACACAGACTGAGAGCTAGAAAGGATCTGTCTCTTACTAGGGTATCTGCTGCAACCTTTTCGTTTTACAGAGTAGAAAACTAAAGCCCAGTGTGGTACCCGAGATCACACAGGTCATAAACAGTAGAGGTGACATTTGAACCCAGGCCCTTGGAGCTCTCTACACCACACCACATCACCTCGTTTGATCCTTAAAACAAATGCAGTATAAGGTGACAGCAGTACTGGTAATGCCCCCCATTTTGTGGGGATGGAGGAGGATGGAAATTCAGAAAAGAGAAGCAATTGCTTAAGATCCCGCAGTTGTTAGATGAGCAGGGCTGGGGAACCTATGTGGCCCTCTAGGTCCTCTCGTTCTGCCCTTTGACTGAATCAGATTCCAAGGGCTACACTCGAGGACCTAAGGGACAGTCAGAGGGCCTCACTGGAGGACCTAGAGGGCCACATGTGGCCTCTAGGAGCACCTCTGGTCTGGATGAAGTGAGATTTTAGTCTTAAGTCCAGTGCACTTTCCATTTCACTGTGGTGCTCTTAGACACACCAACAGGAGCTTCTTCAGGGCAGAATTTGTTCCTTTTTGTCATATCTCTAGTGTCTAGCACTGTATCTGGAACACAGTAGGTGCTTAATAAATGCTTGGTGATTGTTAGGTAGATACAGTATCCAGGCGCACCTACGTGCAATACTGTATGTTCTCTCCTGCTCTTAGGGACAGTGTGTCGCAAAATTGATGCATTCTGGTGAACTCCTAAGGGGTTGCACATGGAGACAGGTGCATTGTATATTTAAAAATTGAGGTCAAAATAGTGCATGGAGGGAGGAGGCCAGCTCTTCTCAACAAGCTCAGACACATTCTCCTGTCTTTGAACTTGCAACGGAATATATTAAAAAATTGCACTGCAGACTTCCCTCTCCCCCCACAGAGTCAGCAATTTCTTTTGACAGGCAGCAGGTTCCATTCAAATCTGGCTGATAGGAGGAGTTGTGCTGGGCACATTGTGGGGTGTAGGGGGTGCACAAAGACAAAGCTGAAAACAGTCTGGGCCCTCGGGGAGCTCCCATTCTGTAGCCAGCCAGCTGCAGTTCTGTGATGGAATAATACATTAGGCATTGCAGGCTTGAAGCTAGGTCCAACTCCGTGCACTACGCTAGTTATTGCCTAGTTAACCTTCATGAGCTGTAAAATAACATTGATTCTCCCTTAGCTCCTATAGTAATTTCAAATAAATTACTTCCCAAATGTCTGATGATTTTCTCCCTGAAAACTTTTTTTTTCTTTTTTTATTACTAAGTAGCCAGCAAACAAGCATGTTTTTAGGAGGGGGAAACCTGTAAAGGGCTTTGTAAACTTTGATGCACTGTATAGTTATAAAATAACATTTGTATGAATGAATGCATTATAATAATAACTAGCATTTCTATAGTGCTTTAAGGTTGCAAAGTGCTTTGCATAAATGATATCTTTGGCCCTCTCACCAACCCTGGGAGTAGGTGCTATTATCATCCCCATTTTACAGATGAGGAAACAGAGGCAGGCAGCCATCAAGTGATTTGTCTCAGGAATCACACAGCTATTAAGTGTCTGAGGCTGGATTTAAACTTGGGTCTTCCTGGTTCCAAGTCTTTAAAAGGACTTGATGATATCCATTGAAATACTTTGTGGTGTGTGTCTGTATAGCACTTCATATATTGTTGCTTTTTGTCCTTCATTCTCGAAGAGGACCCTGACATCAGGAAGGAGATGTCATGACTTGTAAGTGAATTGACTTTAAGTGGGGGAGGGTTGTGCAAAGTCACTAGCCTTCTTCTCTCCTCCAGAGTCATCTGGGTCCAGTGGCAAGATACAGATCAGGATGACTGGAGATGGCTCATGCATGCATATGTGAATACATTCTTTTTGGGAGTCTGCATCTATGGCTTCATTCTTAGCTAAGAGGAACTGTCCTGTGGTCTCCCACTAATTGCGTTCTGTCCTGCCCCCTGACATCTGGCTGCTGTGGGAGGCTAAGTCTGTAGCCTTTTCAGGACATTCCCACCCAGGGCTACAGATGTGGCTGTTTCCATAAAGCCGTCAGTCTGTCAGCTGCACTAGAGTCAGAAAAAGGACTCCAGGACAGGTGGGTGGTCCCCTTGATGTTTCTAGACTGGAAGGTTCATCGCCAATGCAGATATCTCCAGGTCTCTCCCTCCCTTCCTCTCTTTTCTTTGTGGATACCGATTTGTTGTTTGACATTTGTAAATTTCTGCTGAAACCTGTGAGTGAGTGGCCCTGGGGAGGGGGGTATTGATCACAGATGGCGTTTGACTTTGGAGGATGAAGGATGCTGGTTGAGGAAGTGTTCCGGGGTTGGGATCGGGGAGCAAGAGGAGACTACTCCAGAACTCTAGGGCAGGGATTGAGAATTTGGGACTTTGCCCTATGGCACCACACCTGGGAAGGCCTGGGTTCTTCTTCCCTGTTGGTCCATGCTGCCTGGTGGAACCTCCCAGGGCCTGGGCTGCTGCCCTTAGGATTCTGTCATCATGTTGCCGCTTTCCTGGCCCATACCTCCCCCTTCCTACCTCCTCCCACAGTTTTGTGACATGGAGGGACAGAATGCTCCTTCTCCTGGCCGCATTGCCCCCATCCAGTTGAAATGTCTCTGAGTAACTGCACCGCCTCCCCAAAACGAATTTAATCTTAGTTAGGGCTCTGCTATTATGTTGGAAGAATGTACTAAGCTCTGGGTTTGTGGTTTATTCCCATGAAAAGCCCTGCCTCAACCCCACCCTGGGTGGGGTATAGGGCGAGCATAGGCTGAGGTGTCAGACCCATTCATCCTGGTGGACTCAAGCAGGTAAAGACAGTATTTCTTTTCACTGGGACCTGGAGCTTGTAGGATCTAGGCTTGAGATCTGGGAGGACCCTTCGAGATCATCAGATTCCTTGCCTTTGGCCCATGTTAGAATAGCATTCCCCTAGGACCTTGGTTTAAAGTCTGAGATTCTGCAGGCATAGCACAGCAGCTCATAGCTCTATAGTTAGAAGTCAAAGTCCCTTTAAAGACACAATCAGATATAATCCTCTTGGCAGCCCTGTGAGGTGGGACATCACAGTTGTGTCATGCAGTTGAGCGCCGTCGGACTAGACTTGGGGTCCGGAAGACCTGAGTTTGAATCTTGTCTTAGATGCTTACTTGCTACATGACTTTGAATAAGTCTCTTAACTTCTATTTCCCTCAATTTTTCTCTAAGGTCTCATAACCACTAAGTGTTAGAAGTCAGAAATGAGCCCTGATCTTTTGACGAGGATGTTTTACAACCTTTTAGAATGAAAAGGTTATATAAGTATGAGTTATTATAATAATTAATTATTATTGTTATTGTTATTATTATATCAGGCTAGAATTCTGGACTTGGAGTCAGAAGATATGGGGTCATAGCCAGCCTTGGACAGTAGCTGTGTGACCCTGGACACTTAACCTCTCTCAGACTCAGTTTCCTCATATGACCTCCCTGAGATTACATAGCAACTAAAGGTTGGGATCCCAAACTGATGTTTTCAACCTTCTAGAATGACAGTGGCTGTCTCTCCCCCCCACCCCCACCCCCAGCAGAAACAAACCTCACCAGCATGGAGCCTTGAACTCAGGCCAGTGTTGTCACATTGGCCTAAGATTTGTTGTTCGCACCTGGCCTCCTCAGAAAAACCCAATACAGGGGAGAGGAAAAAAATAACTTCATATTCAGGTAATATGATAGCTTGTTCCAGAATTGGCCAGAAGCCTCTGAACCAGAAGCTTAAAAAAGAAAATCCCTCACCCTCACTGGTACCAGTAAAGATGCTCTATGTAAGAAGAGAAAAATGTTTGAAAGGCTCTGGGAAGTTGAGATTTTTTTTTTTTATGTGAGGCAATTGGGGTTAAGTGACTTGCCCAGAGTCACACAGCTAGTGAGTGTTATGTGTGTGAGGCCAGATTTGAACTCAAGTCCTCCTGACTCCAAGGCTGATGCTCTATCCACTGCGCCACCTACCTGCCCTGAGTTGTTTGTTTTTTTGTTTGTTTGTTTTCTTACACTTTAGGAGAATCAGAATTTCCTGAATCAGAAAACCCATCCAGGAACATGCTTTGGTGAAAGATTTTTAATTTTGAAAACTGTCGAGGGCCACAGAAGCCTGTGATTTTCCAGGTGGAAGGAACCTTGACACTGTGTTGCATTTTAAAAAGGAGGAAACTGAGGTCCAGAGAATTTTACTTAGGTCACATAGCAAGTTCATGGTAGAATCAGGACAAAACCAATTTCCCTAAGCCATTTCTTTCTCAGAACTTGCTATGTTATGGACAGCTAGGTGGTGGAGTGGATAGGGTTCTGAGCCTGGAGTCAGGAACACTCATCTTCATAAGTTCAAATCTGGACTCAGATACTTACTGTGTGACCCTGCGCAAGTCACTTAACCCTGTGTGCCTCAGCTTCCTCATCTGTAAAAATGAGCTACAGAAGGAAATGGCAAACCAGTGCAGTGTCTTTGCCAAGAAAACCCCCAAAAAGGCCACAGAGAATTGGCACAACTCATGCCTTTTAACAAAAGAAATGTGCTTTTTTTTACTATTTACTATTTTACTATTTACTCTAGCTTTTACAAGGGAAATTAAACAGATACTTGGATTTGGAGATTTGTATATTCAAAGTGTCTCTCTTCTAAATTTACATAGGCATGGAACTGTTATAAGGGGTATGTGGGTGGGGTGGGGGTGTTTGTGCTTGTATGTTTGGGGCTAGGAGGGAGAACCTGGGGGAAAGATTCTCCATTGCTCTTCCCTAGCTGGTTTGGTCTGGAGGGTACCCGAGCCCTATCCCAGTACTTAACGCTTATTCTGCATTTGGACTCAGCTTAGCCACTGAGGCATAACTGAGTATTAATATACAGGGAGAAATGGCATGTTTCCCAAACAGACCCTGATTACTTTGCTGTACCTTCTGAGGTCACTGAAGGGGTGAGGATCAGAGAACTGGGCAGGGTCCTTAAGTAGGAACCTTAGAGTTCATCTGGTCCAAGCCCCCATTTAACAGAAGAGTGAGGTCAGCCCTAGAGAAGGAGTGACTTGCCCAGCTAAGGTCACAGTTATTAAGCAGCAGGGACAGAATTTGAACACAGCACCTCCTTCACTGACTCCAGTGCTTTTCCCAGTAGACCAGGGCTTCTTAACCTTTTTTGTATTATGTATTTCTTTCCCTTTACCCCGATGTGGGTCCCTGCTCAGAATAATGTTTTTTAAATGCATAACATAAAATACAGAGGTTTATAAAGGGAGGTAATTCTATTAAATATAGTTAACTAAATACAGTTAAATATAGTTGAAACCCACAAATTTATGGCCCCTCGGTTAGGAACTTTGCTCTATACTTTGCTCCTACTGACTGGTGTATGTATTTGGGGTCAAGAGGGGTAGGCAAGAGGCTGGCAAAATTGTGGCACTGAAAAACAAACTGTTTGTTTGTTTTAGATTGCGTCTGTGATTTAATTGAGGTAGGAAGCTCTTGGTGAGTAAATAACCACAACTATGGTCTGTTCTGCAATTTAAAGTTCCGGTGTCTGTTACTCAGTAAGAACTTAATAAATAAATTATTTCTCTCTCTCTCTGTCTCTCTCTCTCTCTGTGTCTCTCTCTCTGTCTCTCCCTCCCCGTATCTCTCTGTGTCTCTCAGTCTCTCTCCTCTTTCTGTCTCAACTATCTTCTCTCTCTCCTCTGTGTTTCTGTTTCTCACTCCGGCACACACAAACACAAACACACCCACACCGACACACACACACACACACACACACACACACACACACACACACATACCCCTTATGGTCTTAGAATGTTGCCTAGGTATACTGAGAGGTTAAGTGATTTTCAGAATTTGAACTCAGGTCTTCTGGCTCCACAGCAAGCTCTCTATCCCCCATGCCAGACTTCCTCTCCAAATTATTAGTTTTTAGTGCAAACTGACGGTGTCTCCAAGGGAATCCTACTTTTGAATTGGGAAAAGGGGTAGCAGAGAGAGGAGAAAGGGACAACTTCTTAAGGCAGAAGCCTGAGGACTCCAATGGGGGGCCCAGCAATTGAGTCTGAGGGTGGCCATGGGACACGACCCTAGGCACACTGGGAAGCCTCCCTTTTTGGCAGCTGGGTGGAATTTGTTCCAGTCAAACACGTTTTAACAAGCTGTCCTTGGAGAGCTTCTTGGGCCAGAGGCTGGCAGGCTGTGCACTGTCTTGCCTGGAAAGACCAAACCACTCCCTTGAGGAGTCAGGATTGGGTAAGAAAGGAGGATCAGAGCCTGTGGCTCAATAGAAATCATCTTAAGACAATTTTATCCCCCAGATGGAAAATAACATTTTACTCCATTTATTAGAATTATCCACATAATCCCATTACTAGGTCAGCAGTCTGAGGGTCCCCAGTTGAGGTTTTCACCAAACCATGTCAAGTGAAGGAAGGGCAGTATTTTTCTTCCTTTTTAAAAAATATAAATTTTAAATTAAAAAAATCTGTATCTTCTGTTTTCACATCACCTTCAATATATCCCTCCTAGAGAGCCATCCCTTATAACCAAGAATAAAAAGAAAAGTCGTTCAGTAAAATCAAGTAGTACAGTAATGAAGTCTGACAGTATATGCAGCATTCTACACCCATAGTTCCTCACCTCTGCAAAGAATGGAGAGTTGTACCTTCTCCTCTTCAGGGCCAGGCTTGGCCGTTATAATTACACAGCATTCAGTCTCCGTCTTGTGTCTCTTCCCATTTCCATTCTTGTAATGATTGGGTAGATAGTTTTCTTGGCTCAGTTTGTGACTTCATTTTGCATCAGTTCATATAAATCTTCCTATGCTTCCCTGTAAGGGCAGTACTTTTCAAGTACCAAAAGAAAACAACAGGAAATATTTTTTTGGAGGACTTTCTGACTTGGTATTTTAAAATATTGATTTTTGTCTCAGCACAGAGACACTCAAAGGAAATCAGAAAGTGAAACTAACCGAATGATACTGACCTTCCAACCCCCAGGAGGAGGCAGAGATTAGAATGTGAACAGGTCCATGATCCAGGTTGGACATTTATACCATTTCCATTTGGCTTTTGTTTTTAAAGGGGAAAGAAAAGAAAAGACATTATACAATATTTAAGTACAGGGAAGGCTCTGGGCACAATCCTGGGAGAATTCTGAATAGATTTCCTAGCTGTCTTTAATAAAGAACGTGGAGAATGGTCTCTGTAAGCTTGTGCCACCAAGGCTGAGAGCTGGCTTTTTTTGAGTGTGTGCCTGCTGCAGCCCTCCATGGTAAATTGAGATTAGAATTACAGAGCACCCGAACCAGGACTAAATTTAGCTCAGGAATACATAGACAGCCCTCACTTTCTTTCAAGAGTTTGGTTAGCTGGGTTGGTTTCAGATCTCTTTGGGGGATGAATTACTGGCTTGAATGAGAGGGCCCTCAAAAGCAGAATTCTCAAACCCATGCTTCAGACAATCCGAGGTTCATAATACCTTCTGCTTAAGAAATCCCATGTCTATTTCCTCCTTTAAAAAAGGAAGGAGGGGGAGATTTTCATGGGTTCAAATTCTGCTTTAGACACCTATTACCTGTGAGACCTTGGACAAATCACTTAACCTGTCTGACCCTGAGTTTCCAATCTTTAAAATGAGGGAGTTTGATTAGCTTAGGGATTCTTAAACTTTTGGATCATCGACTCCTTTGGCAGTCTGGTAAAAAGCCTCTTTCTCTTTCTCTTTCAGAATTATATTTTTAAGTGCGTTAAATAAGGTATGTAGGATTACAAAGGAAACTAATTGTATTGAAGTAATTATAAACATTTTTTTAAAAAGTCTATGGGCCCCAAGTTAAGAACCTTTGGATTTGATGGTCTCCCAAGTTCCCTTCTACCCTTAGAGCCAGGATCCTTTTTTAAAGGATGATTCCATCAGAATGAAAAACCCTTCAAGAAATCTAATGTTCCTTTGACCCTTTTAGCTAGTCAATTAGCATTTATTAAATGCTGAATATGTGCCAGACACTGTACTAAGTATTGGGCATAGAAAGAAAGAAAGAAGGAAGGAAGAAAGAGAGAAAGAAAGAAAAGAGAAGGAAAGAAAAAAAAAACAGATCAAGTTAAATTTCTCTCCAGAAATCTGTCCAGTTTTGGGTTAGTTAGAGCTCTCCAGAGCAGTATGAAAAACTCTTTCCCAATTCTGAGTTTAGAAATCTCTGATGATAAAGGGATCATTTTTTTTAAAGTAGTCATCCACATCCAAAATAGAGTTCTGTATTAAGAAAGAGAGCTTGAGATTTCAGATTGTTGAAATAATGCATTTATTAAAAAAAAAAAAAAGTCCCAGGACATTTTGTGGGTGTTATTCTTGAAAAAAAAAATCTCTTCAGTTTTTACACCATACACAAGCTAATACAGAGTGAACCATATATGTCAAAGGGAAAAAGGAATAATCTCTTTATAGATTGTTGTTTAGTCCTTTTTCAGTCATGTCTGACTCTTTGTGACCCCATTGAGTATCACCTAATTTTTATCAGTGACCTTCGTACAATTACTGCAAATATCTTAGGTTGTTTTTTTGCCTTACATTTTGTTCCTTGTGAAGACTTTATTCTTTTTGGAAGGAACACTAGTAAGAGATGTAACTTTGACCCATTTATATAAGCCAGTGCTATAATTAGAACCCAGGGGCCAATTCAAACATTTTTATGATCGGTTGTTAGGAATTCTCGATGAAAGGGAAAGTGTTCACTCATTTTTGGTCGTTGTTGCTTTTGACCCAAAGAAGGCCCAGGAGTAGGAAGCAATATGTAATAAGACTTTGCAAATCTTAAAGTGATTTATAAATGCTATTATTATTATTGAATTTCACAAGTTCCACCCCTTCCTGATGTCTCTGATTCCCTCTCTTGCACTGAGAGCTGGAAGGGTCTTAAAGTTCATCTAGTTCAACCCTTTCACTTTAGGTGATAACCCAGGGTTCTCTTAGAAAGAGAGACAGTGACTAGTAGCCAGGTTATTCTCTTCGTGGGAGATGAATATAAGAGGAAAAGTGTCTGCTTTGATTCATATACTTCCAGACAAAAAAAAAGGCCCGAGGGGATTGAAGATGGTGGTAGTTCCACTTAATCATTCTAACATTGACCTTACTTGATCAGTATTCTTTAAAATAATATTGAAGCAAAAACATTTAATTCGTCAGTGATTTGTTTTATTAGTGATATCAGTGACTTGTTTTTATTAGTAATCTCAGTAGAGAGGCCGGACCTGAGAGCTGGGAAGACTTGGGTTCCTACTAGTGGTGTGGCCATCCACAAGCTGTTTAAACCTTCAGTGTCCCTGGCAACTGTCCCAATGGGTTTCCAATGGGTTGCCAATCTGTGTGGGTGGAAGGAGTTTCCACACTGGGAGTGTTCCTGGCATGGATGAAATCACAAGTCTGGATTTTTAAAGATTGCACTTTCACAATCTTTCAAGGCCTCTAAAGCCAGCTCAGCTAAGACGTAACTCTCTGACATGGAGAACAAGGGCTGTAATCCATTTAAGTGAAACAGTGAACGTAGAGAGCTTTGGCAACCTTAAAGCATAAATGTTGGTTGTTATTATTTAATAATAATAATAATAATAATGATAGCCAGCCTTATATGGTACTTTAAGGTTTGCAAAGCACTTTACAAACATTACCTCATTTGATCCTCATAACTCTGGGAGGTGGGTTCGATTATTATCCCCATTTTGTTGTTCAGTTGTATTTGACTCTTCATGACCCTATTTGGGGTTTTCTTGGGGCAAGGATAGTGGAGCGGCTTGCCATTTCCCTCTCCAGCTCATTTTGTGGATGAGGAAACTGGCAAACAGGGCAAAGTGACTTGCCCAGGGTCACACAGCTACTGCCTGGGCTAGATTTGAACTCAGGTCTACCCTGACTCCAAGTCCAGTGTTCTATCCACCATGCCACCTTCTTCTTATCTAGTCTTTTGGGGTTCAGGCCGACATGGTCCCAGCACAGGTTGCTAACCTGATTTAAAAAAGATATTAAGTATTCTGCAGATTATTATCCAAGTGGATAGAGTGACTGCTTTATGTAATTGAATAAAAGCATTGGGATATAAGCTCATCTTCTGTGGCTTGATGAAAGCATGTTCAGGCCAACTTCACTAAAACAGACGAGATGATGGGTATGGGATACACTTTTCCCCACATCTCTTCTAGGTCTCTCTTTTTTGAATGTTTTTGTTCTTTGTATCTTAGAGATCACAAATATTTGATGTGGCAACGTCTATTAAAACATTCTTTTTTATGCATCAACATTATGTTGATTGTGAGAAACTTATCTATGATAATGCTCTGGTTTCAATATAGTTTATTGTTGAATTCCCAAGGACATTTTGAGGTTTGAGGGGATTTGATGTCAGTTTATGAAAAGCAGCAAATTTCTTATGTATAATTATGACCATCAGGTTGGCTCTTGCTGGTATTTGGTGGGTACTAATTTTTTTTTTTTACAACCTGTAGTGATATGTTGCCTAGTTTCTACCTGTTCTTTGCATAATCTGTATTGATCACGAAGTCTAGGTTGCTTTAGGATAAACCTTATGTAATGTCTAGTGACTGAATGACCACTGTAAAACCTTCTGTTTCCATAAACAAATTCTCATACTTTAGCCGTGCGTTCGATGCTTCTGTGTCTGCACGGTATTGGCTGACCCTGTACAAATGTCTTTGTCTTGGAGTGTCAATGGATTCTACTCCTGCTCTTAGCTATTTCATAGGTTGTCTCTGGGGGTAAACCTCTTTGACAAGGAGGATGGAGGAGAAGGAGGTATATCTGCTGTCAGCTTTTACATCTTCTCAGTGACAGGAGGTCTGCTTGTTTCAGAAGTATTTCTGTCGGTTTTTGACACGTTTGTTATGTATTCTAAAAGCATCTATTGGTTTTTTCATCTTCTTTGATAAAAAAAGGGAGTAATATTTCCATAGCAGCCTCGGGGTGACGAGTCCTGTGCTTTCATTAATATTAAATGTTTTGGTTTATATAATAATGATAATAATTATTATTATCATGACTGTAGAAGCCGTCACTTCCCTGCTCTGTTTCTGAGCCTTTCTTTGGTCAAAGACTACATTCTAGAATCTAAAACCAGGTTTCCCTTACACTGAAAGAAAAAAAGAAAAACTTCAGTTGTATGCCCAAAAGACAGGGGCAAAGAGAGACAGCTGTTTTGTTGCTGACAGCTTCTGTTCTGAGCCACAAAGAGGACACCATTCAGTGTTCCTCTTCGTGTCCAGGGACAGTACGTCAGGGGACGGCAGCGGGTGAATCTGGAGAGAAGGAAAAGGGGTAAGAGGCAAACAGAAAATGAGAAAAGCCCCCTCTCACCAGCTCCCTAAACTCCAGGTGGGTTGGCTACTAGGAGAGGCTGCTGAACTTGGGTGGTATACGGGAGTGTAAGAGGGCATTTGAGGAGATGCTCAGCTGCCTCTGTGAGGAGGCTTTATGTCTTCACAAGCGAGTTGTCCCTGTGCTGTGGGAAAGGGAAAATCTGAGCTAGTGAGGAATTTGTCTTAGCTGTGTTGGGCCATCTTTGCTAAGGACATAGTGTCTTGTTCTTTCCTATGCTCAAAGTTCTCTGGCTTCCCCACCTGCCACTCCCAGACCGTGACTCAGATATGCTTGTTACAAAAAAATCGCAAAAAAACCTGACTTCCTTTCTCTTCCTCCTTTTCCTCTTTCTTTACTTTGCCTTTCTTGTTTTTTTTCTTTTCCTTCCCTTCCTTTCTTTCCTTCCCCCTACCATCCCCCTTTCTCTTTCCTTTCTCCTTCTTTTCCTCCTCCTCCTTCCCCTTCCCCTTTTCCTTCTTTTCCTTCTCCTCAGTCTCCTCCTTCTCCTTCCTTAACTTAGCATCAAAAGATTACAGATTTGGAGGTGGAAACATCATCAGAGGCCATCTAGATCAACACCCCCCCATTTTACAGATGAAGAAACTGAGGTTCGGAGAGCTTTGGTAATTTGCCTAAGGTCACACAGATGATAAATGGCAAAGGTGAAATTTGAACCCAGGCTCTCCACTTCAGATCCAATAATCCTTCCACTGTGTTCCAATGTATTTTAACTTAGCGTCAGTAGCATCGGCGCAGAGAAGCCTCCATTCTCTTTTGTATTAGTTTCTTTAGCTGGAATTTGCATCTGGGAATTCTCCTTGATGTTAGGGTCCACCTGGCAACTCTACTGCACAGATCGAGGCTCCACCTAGCTTGATAGGAGAGAAACGTCCACTCTTGGAGGAGAAAGCCTTCACTGTCAGTGAGCAGAGCTCCCTAGCTAGGGTCTTAGGAACCTGACGGTTGTTGAAATCAGGCAAGTCGGCCGCTGGGAAGGGAGCCACAGCTGGACAAACATTTCCTTGTGAGGGTAGGGATAGGGAGGGGAATGTGGGATGTTTAAAAGCCAATTTTTTTTTATCAGCAAGATAATTTCTGGCAGAGTTGTTCAAATTATTGCAAAGTCTTGGAGCCCTGGTGGATGGGATTCAGGTCTCCTGGCATTCTTCACAATTCCCAGAAAGTTCGGCAGGCATGCATGGTTTGAGCAGTGAGTCAGAGGTCGGTCCTAGCCACAGCATTGAGCCAAGGCCTCGTGGAGTGCAGCTGAACCCTTTTATTATCCTACTGGGTTTGGGTTGGCAGGGGCATGACTGTGGGAAGGAGAATGAGGTTGGGTGGAGTTGCCCCAAGTGCCGAGTATATCTAGGGTACATTTAGGGTAGATACACCCTCCCCACCCCCCACACCCATGTCTCTGCTGTGCACCACTGGCTGACACCATCCCCCCTCCATCCCCACAACTAGACACGGACCCAGTGTCAAAGTAGGGGTACAGGCACATATAGCCAGTGCTTGCCAGTTCTCCAGGAAGTTGTAGACTCTTTGTGCCCTCTGCCTGTGCTGAGCATGCAGTTTCATCATAGAATCTTAGGTTCGGGGACAGACAATGATGATTCCTAGTCTAATCCCCATCCCCATTTTATGATTGAGTGAACTGAGGCCCAGAGAGGTTGACTTGCCCCAAATCACATAGCTAGTAAGCGACCAGAGTGGGATTTGAACCCAGCGCCTAAGTGCTCACAGGTTCATAGATTTAGAGCTGGAAGAAACCCTAGAGCTCTTCTAATCTATCCTT
Source organism: Vombatus ursinus (assembly GCF_900497805.2). Lineage (NCBI taxonomy): Eukaryota > Metazoa > Chordata > Mammalia > Diprotodontia > Vombatidae > Vombatus > Vombatus ursinus. The sequence goes on from NW_020954546.1 coordinate 28,505,351, forward strand.
CTTGTTTTATGGGTGAGGAAACTGAGGAAGGGTGAGGGACCTGCCTGAGACAGCTCAGTAAGTAGCCAATCTGGGATCCAAACCCAGGATCTCTACAACAAATGCAGTGTTCTTCCCCCTGGCTCACACTCTATCTCCCTTTAGACCACTTTAAAGAGGGAGGTTCTGGAAGGTCCATCTTCCAGCAGTTCCTAATTATTTTTCAGATCCCAAGCTGGGGAACTTTTTTTTTCCCCTTTTCTCCAGTAATTTGGGAAAGACTCACTCTGCCTGGATGGCCCGCTTCCCTTCGGGGGTGCGGTTGGTGCATACTTTCTCAAAGCAAATTCCAAATGAGAGCTAAACATCTGGTGTGTTTTTTTTTTCTTTTACGATTGGTTTTGTGTGTTTCTTTTTTTAACTTTGAAGGAATATAATGCTCTTAATTAAAGTCTATCTGGGTCCTCCTGTCAGAAGCAGATGGGGCTTCTACAGAGGGATGAAATCTATCCCTGCTTCCAGGAGCCCCAAGCAGTGGGCTACTTGTTAGATCTGGTGGCTGTCCAAACCTCTCAGCTTCATCTTTTTCGCATCTGCATCCCCAGTGCCTAACACAGTGCCTGACACATTTTTTATTGTTGTTGTTTTTGGAGCAGCTAGGGGGTGCCATAGCGCATAGAGTGCCAGGCCCGGAATCGAGAAGACTCATCTTCCCTAGTTCAAATCTGGCCTCAGACACTAGCTGTGTGACCCTGGGCAAGTCACTTCACCCTGTTTGCCTCAGTTTCCTCATCTGTCAAATAAGCTGGAGAAGGAATGGCAATCTACGGTGCCTGGCTCATAGTAGGTACTTAATAAATATTTATTGATTGATGAGTTAGAAGGTAACCTGAATGAAGCTAGTGGCTTAGGTGAAAACGCTGTGTGGGCCAGTCCATTCTACACCATTCCCTCTATTGTTGCCACAGCTACAAACCATTCCTCCTCTTGTCTTGCCTGGCTCCCAAGTACGTGGGATCATAGATTTCAAGCTGGAAGGGACCTCAAAGATTATCTTGTGCAACCCCCTTCATTATGCGCTATCACCATTTGGTGCTGCATAGAGATTAGTGCAAGTAATGAGTCCCGGGAAGCGGTCATACGTATTTGAATTCACACTGTTGGGAGTTATAATTATGGGAAATATGGTCATTGGTTCCGGTCCAACGTAAATACGGAGGGCAAATTCTAATAATGCAGCCACTTCTTGGGATTATACTCATCGGCCCCTGTCTCTATTTACTTTGGAGCCCACCTAAACCAGGAGTTCTTAAACTGGAGACTGTGGGCTTGGTTTGCAAAAGAATGTTTTGATAATTGAATTTTTATGTAATTGTTTCCTTTGTCATTCTATGTGTTTATGCATTTAAAAACCTTCTTCAGAGTTGAGATCCATAAGCCTCCCTAGAGTGCCAAAATAGTCCATGACAAAGAAAAGAATCAGTCCCACGGATGTGGGAAATGAAGACTCAGAGAGGGGAAAAGACTTATCCAAGGTTACATAGTCAACTAGTGGCAGAGTCGGTTGGGACTAATCATAGCTAGCATTTATCCAGAGCTATCAGGTTTGCAAAGCACTTTATAAATGTGATCTCATTTGATCTTCACAAGGAGGCAGGTGCTGTTATCATTCCCATTTTATAGATGAGAAAACTGAGGCAGACAGAAGTTAAGTGATTTGCCCAGGGTCACACAACTAGTAAGTGTCTAAGGCAGGATTTGAACTCGGGTCTTCCAGACTCCAGGCCCAGCATTCTATCCACTGTGCCACCTAGCTGCACAGTACCTGGCACATAGTAGGTACTTAATGAATATTTAGTGAATTTAAATAATAATAATAGTAATAACTCCCTATAAAATTGTTGTTGTTCAGTTATTTTGCAGTCATGTCCAACTCTTCATGACCCCATTTGGGGTTTTCTTGGCAAAGATCCTGGAGCGGTTTGCCATTTCCTTCTCCAGTTCATTTGACAGATGAAGAAACTGAGGCTGACAGGGTGAAGTGAGTTGTCCAGGGTCACACAGCTAGGAAGTGTCTGAGGCCAGATTTGAATTCAAGAAGACGAGACTTCTTGATTCCAGGCCAGCATGCTGTGTGCTTCGCCACCTAGCTGCCCGCTCTAAGATAGGTGCTATTATTATTCCCATTTTACTGATGCAGAAACTGTGGGTCAGAAAGGTTGAGTGACTTGCCTAGGGTCATACAACTAATAAGTGGAATTCAAGGTGGCATTTGAGTGCAGGTCTTCCTGACTTGGAGTCCAGTGTTCTGAATCCTTCCTTGTATTTCTTTAAACGAGGTATGAGGTGTTTTTTTTTTTTAATTTGGGCATGAGCTCTTGCATTTTATATTATGTAGACTAAAACTTGTCCTCTACTTGGTGGTATGTTAGCCCACATGCTTGCATGTGTTCTGAGGACCCAATGCTTTTTCTAGTCTTTCTAGACACAAACCAAATTCTGATATTCCCAGGGGAAACCCTAAGTCAGAGTGTAAGCGAAAGAGAGATTTGTCTGAGAAGTCCCTAGATTAGACCCAGTTTGTATAAACCCAGAACTTTGGTTCTAGCCCCTGGTTATATAGTTTATGAGGTGGGGCAGAGGGAGGTTAGGGTGAGGGCTTTGAGGGTTCATCTGAACATCGTGAGTGAGAGGGTCATGCAGGAAAACATCTCTCTCCCTCCCCCCCAGTGATTCATATAAAGAGCCCAAGGGATTAGCATCAGCCTGAACTGGAAACTTTGCCTGGTGATCGGGTAGTATGGGGAGGTGGCCCAAACCTGACTCAACCTAGAAGCTCATGAGAAAAAAAAAAAAGGGACAGCTGGAAGGGAGAACTTATTTCCTGGATATGGCCGTGACTTTATTTTCTTTTTTTGACAATGGGTCTCTTGGCTGGTGTGAAGAGCAATAATTCTATGCCCTGTGATTGTACCAGCAGTCTCTGACCCTCTGGGAAGTACGCTGGGTAAATTCCAGAGGTGTCAGGGCCCTGGATAAGTGGCTGGGCTTGGCTGGGGGAGGAGGTTGGGCTGGGCCGGAGGGTGGGGGGGGAGTTTCTGCTGATTGGTGACATTCCTAGGATTGATAGCATTCCTCCTGATGTCGTTAGGGGATGGGTTAGGGGCAGAGCAGAGAGCGAGCTGGGGAGCTAGGAGAGGAAGCCAGAGATGGGCTATAATCCTTAGGGGCTGGAGTCACAACCCTGAATAATCCCGAATTTGGTTGAATTTTTGAAAAATCTTTTTACAGCTCTCAGAGGCATTCCAACACCTCCTCCTGCTGAGTTGAGCCACCCTCCTATAAGCCAGGCTAGGTAGTGACTTTCCTGGTCCAGGATGTCCATGAAACATTTGGTATCTTCTTAATCTATTTGCCCTACTGGGGTCTTCTAGGCTTCTCTGACATTCTTAAAATCTGTAATCCTCTGTTAACTCTCTTTAGCTGAGCCTTGACTTTGTGAATAGATTTGAGACAAGTCTCTGATTCATACAACTCTCCAATAATAAAATGCTGTAGAGGGCTGATCTGAATAGTGCTGACTGCCCAGAGATGCCTTAGGAGAGGGGCTTGGGAGGTGGAGAACAGGACTGTCCTGTTCCCCTCCTCTGATCAGCAATTTCCTTATTCTTCCAACTGGGTTCTGACCCATGTTATCAATGGCCTCCTTTGAGCCATGGGACCAGTCAGCTCATGGGTAGAGGAGCTCACTCCTGCAATCACAAAACCACTCAACATGATGAGTTGTTTTTCAGCTCAACTCCAGTTTGGGAATTTGTTCTAGCATTTTTGGCATAGGCGTTGGGGGAAGGGGGAAGAATTTGTATGAGAAGTCCTCAATGTTAAACTCAGTTTATAGACACTCAGAGCTTTGTTTCTAGAGCATGGGCTATAGGGCTATACAACCTGTGAACTCCAGACTCTCTTCTTCTCCCCTTGCTCAGGGCTTCTTAACCGTTTTGTGTGTGTCCTGGACCCTGTTGGCATTTTGGTAGAATCTATGGACCCTTTCTCAGAATCATGTTGGTAAATGCATAAAATAAAATACGTTAGATTTCGAAGAAAACCACTTATATTGACATAGTTATCATAATATATTTTTAAAGTTCACAGACCCCAAGTAAAAATGCTTGTGTCTCGAGGCAAGGCTGAGAGGCGCATAGAGAGAGCCAGCTTTGGGCTCAGGGAAACCTGAATATGACCTGGGCAAATCATTGAAACTCTCAGTGTCCTGGGTAACTTATTTTTTTTAAATAATATTTTATTTTTATACCCAATTACATGTAAAACAATTTTAACATTAATTTTTTTAAGTTTTAATTTTGGGGCAGCTAGAGTGGATAGAGCACCCTGGAGTCAGGAGGACCTGAGTTCAAATTTGTCCTCAGACACTTGACACTTACTAGCTGTGGGACCCTGGGCAAGTCACTTAACCCTGATTGCCTTGGTTAAAAAATTTTTTAATTTCCAAATTCTATACTTCCCTCTTTCCCCTAGATGATAAGTAATCTGATATAGGTTATATATGTGCAATCATGTAAAACATATTTTCGTATTAGACATTTTGTGGAAGAAAATGGAAGGAAGGAAAAAAGAAAGAAAGAAAGAAAGAAAGAAAGGAAAAGAAAGAAGGAAGGAAAGAAAGGAGAAGAAGGAAAAAAAGCAAGAAAGAAAGAAGGAAGAAAGGAAGGAAAGAAAGAGAAAGAAAGAAAGACCTGGGTAACTTTCTAGGACTATAAATAATAAGAGGTGATTGATTTGCACCCATGGAAGAAATGTTCACACTGGAAGTTACCCAAAATGATGAAATCATACGTCTAGACTCCTCCCCAGCCCCCCAAGTTACCATCTTTGTCCATAATGATGGTAGAGTGAGTTCACTAGAAATGAGCTTGCACAGTAGAGAAAAGACCACTGGGCTTATACTGTCTTTATTTGACCCACAAAGTGCATAATTCATGTGTGGAGAGTTGGCTATATTTAGGATTCCCACCATTGTCTTCAAGCAGGTGACCAGCGTGTATTAAATGCTCACTGTAGGTCAAATGCTATGCTGGGTACTGGGGTACAAAGATTAAAAAAAAAAAGAGGAAATAGTACCTGCCCTAAAGGAGCTTACATTCAGTCTGTCTATTCTTCCTAGCAGAAACAATAGAGCAAGACTGAAATCTCTTCATCAATAACATCTTTTGTTCCTGTAGTATAGATATTGTTTTCCCTCCCATCCGTGCCTTTGAAATAGGATGAAGTCCTTTTCCTCATTTCACAGATGGAAAAACTGAGGTTCATAGAGTAAGTGTTCTCTGCAAGGCCAAGGAGGAGTTGGAAGTGAAAACCCAGGTTTCTCCATTTAAACTCTCCTGCTGCCTTGCTGCAGGGACTTGGTATGTGAGCTCTCCACAACAGAGAGGGCAGATCATTGGATTGCCCGTCCGTGGCTGCTCACCCCACCTTTCCAGATGGACGGGTAGAAACTAGAATGGATGGACTTAGAAATTACTCCTTGGGGCTGGGACTGGTTTTTGTTTTGTCTCTGTAACCCCAGCACCCTAACACAGGGCTTGATAAATGCTAGTTGGAGAAAAAAGTCCAATGGAATGCAGTTTAATGCTGATGACCAAGCCTGGCCTCAGAGGAGAGATGGGAAAACGTGCCTCCCTCCATTCCTAGTGCATGTGGAGGGGTGGGGACGGGGGAAGCAGCATGGCTGATCAGAGGGGGTCTGGAGGGGTAAGTTTGCATGAACGGTTTCCCCTTCTCCTTTCCTTCTAGTTACAAAGGGTGGCTCACTGAATAGGAGACAGAGAGGGATGCATTTGGAAGTGGAGGTGATAGAAAAACCGGGGACAGCAATTTCATGATGTAATTGTAATTTTTAGTATTTATAATATAATGATAATTTTAATGTAATTATCATTTTAAATGCTTGTTAGATTGGGATTGTTCCATTGTTCACTGGGTCAAGGGATTCAATTTGACAGATATGTTTTAAGTGAAGAGGACAGAATAATATGCTAGGAGCGGTGATGGCTAAGAAGAAATAAGCCAGGGCCCTGCCTTCATGTAACTCATAGTCTTGGGCAGAGTTTCTTAACATGGGATAGATTTTAGGGGGTCCACGTTTTTAATGTTTTGGTCACTGGTTCCTTTCCTGTGTAATCTAACATATTTTATTTTATGCTTTGAAAACATGATTCTGAGAAGGGTCCATAGGTTTTAACTGTGCCAAAGGGGTCTAGGATCTAGGACCACCCCCTAAAGCTAGCATTTATATTGTGCTTTAAGGTTTGTAAAATGCTTTGCACACATTATCCTCTTTTCCTTTCCTCATCTGTCCCATTCCTGGTCTACTTTATACCATGCCACCTCAGGCATACCCCGCTGCCATCTTCCCTCTATGTCTTGTTTTCTTCCATTTGCTTGTATTTGTATCCCCTGCACTTAGCATAGTGCCTGGCACATTCTAGGAATTTAATAAATCCCCTTCCTCCCTCCCTCCCTCTCTTCCTTCCTTCCTTCCTTCCTCCCTCCCCCCCCCCCTTCCATCCTTCCTTCCTTCCTCATGCATGGGGTAGTGGACAAATAATTGCCCTCATAGCCAGAAAGACTTGGGTTCACTCTTTGCCTCTGTCACATATTAACTGTGTGACCTTGGGCAAGTCACAACCACTCGGTGCCCAAGGCAACTCTCCAAGACTGTAGGATGGAGAGCAGGTGCCAAACTATACAACTAGGAAGAACTTCCTTACTGGGAATTCCCTTTATAGCAGTAAAAATCATGGGTCTGGTAAAAAAAAAATCTCTTTGGGGCAGAAAATAATCTTAGTCGTTTTTTATGGATAGCCCAATGGTGAGAGGTGGTTGGGGATGGGTGGTGTTTTCACTGGTGACCTGTTGCTTGTCACTGGGGGCTTGGTCTGCAGCTTGGAAGGGAGAGCGTATTTGAAAATGTTCTTTCCATGTCCACATGCCCACTTCAGGAAGAGCTCAGCCTATGGTGCCAGATCTTCAAGGATTCCCAGACTTTAGGAAAGCCAATCTGCCATCTTGGATAGTTGACTTTTCCCAGGCCTCAGTATCCTCTGCTTCCTCAGACCAACCTGCCACCCTGTCTGGAGAGCCCTCAAAGGCAGCAAGAAAAATGAGGGACTTTCAGGGGCAGCTGTGTTTTATTAACTCAGTCATAATGCCCCTAAAAATCCTTATTGTTCTTGCAATGTTCATCTGGCATCTCCATGGAGTAAGGGCAGCAGAGGAGGGACTCGTGGGATTTCTTGGGAATGAAAAAAGGCCTCTTTGGGACTCAACATGTATCACTCTGGCCCCAAATCAGAGCCGGAGAGAGAATTCATGAAAATACATCCATTTCTAAAACAGGTAATCTGTGACTTCATTGTGGAGCATCCTCTAGGAGCGGGGCAGCCATCCCCAAGAGAACCAGATTAGGCTGGAACCTGTGGAAGAAGCTTCGGAGTAAGTGTTTATGCTGAAAGATCACGTAGACACCACACAACCACACATAGCTTGTTATAGAGGGAGTGCATCCAGTTGGTTGGTTTTGGTTTTGATTATTGAAGGGGACAAATACTGCTGCAAAGGATTTCCCATAGACCGTTTTGGACATTTTCATGAGTGGAGTGGGGTGTGATGGGTACAATGGAAAGAGCATTGGTTCTGTAATCAGAGGGCTTGGGTTCAAATCCCAACTCTTGAATGACTGTCTGACCTTGAAAAGGCACTTGTTCACCCTGGGCCTCAGTTTCCCCAAGGGAGCTGTTCTAGGTGGCCCCTGAGGTCCCTTTAGATATATGATCACACATTCCTATGCATGGTGGACTTTTCCAGAAGGGCCATGGAAAATTCTGTATTTGTATTGTACATTGTATTATACATTTGTACATTCGCTGTACAAATTCTGCATTCTGCCTTGTACCCTGATGGTTACTTTATCTGTAAAATACAAGGACTGTGCTACTGTGGAATGAGAGGGGGATTTCAAATCAGACCCTTCAGCTCTGATACATCTTACTCATAGGATGCTAGGCAAATCATTTCACTCCCCCATTTCTCCATTTGCTCATCAGTAATATGAAGGATTAAATAAGATCAGTAGCTCTCAATTTTTTTTACCTCAAGGCTCTTTAAAATTATTAACCAATCCCCAAAGAGCTTTTGTTTATGTTGATCATGTCTATCAATATTTTTTATCATATTAGAAATTTAAATGTCTTAGTATTATTATGAAAATATCTTTGACCTCCTGTTCATATTTTAGACCTCCCCCAAACAGCCTAAGGTAGAGGTATCCAACTCAAATAGAAACAGATCCCTGTGGGTCACATGTTAACTTAGAAAACCACACGGCAGCTGTGATGTTGTATTCTTACTGATTTTGTTAAATATTTGCCAATTACATTTTAATCTGATTCTACTCTGGCTGTGTGTTTGACCTCTCTGGTCTAGGAGATCCTGAGACCACACTGGATTGGGTGATCTCTAAGACTCCTTCTAGCTCTAAAACCTGTGATCCCATGAATTCTATGATTATGAGGATTTCCTGGGCTTGCTTCATGGGAACTGTCCATCTCTGCCATCCTGGTCTGTTGCTGGGATAAATCAGGTTCCTATGCTATTAACTGAAGTGTCTGTGATTTTGTTTTTTTGTTTTCTGCTGAGGGGAAATCATTCCATATTTCTTGCATAGATAGTTCTCAGTTTTTAGCTTGTTATATTTGGCCACTGTTATCTGTGCTGGGGCATATAATTCAACTGAATTGGAGTTAGAGTCCCTGGAGGATGGTCAAAATAATTTTTTTTTTAAAATCTAGCCTGTAGCTTCCAGTTACAGGTAACTGGCAGGTAACTTCCAGTGTAGAAGTGCCCTCCACCAATGGGGATCAGCAACTCATCTGTAACTTCACAGATCATAGACTTGGAGCTGGGAGGGAAAGTTAGAGATCACCTAACCTTACTATCTCATTTTAAAAATGAAGAAACTAAAGCCCAGAGAGACAACATCACACAGATGGTAAGTAGCAGAGGCAGAATTCCAAATCCAGGTGTGCTGATTTCAAATCTAGCACTCTTCCTTAGCAAGATCCCTGGGAAATTGAGACTTTTATGGTCACACAGCAAATGTGTCCGGGACGAGACTTGTATTCAGGTCTTCCTGTCTCCAAGCTCAGCCACCTCTTCTCTGTGCTTCTTTTAAAATTCAATAAAAGGGAAGAAAAGAAATTTACATAATAATGTTATATTTAAAAGGAATAGCAAATTGTATATAATAGATTTACAGCTTCATGCATAATCATCTTTTTTATTATATTATGTTACAGAAATGTTTGTTTTATTCCATAAATTAAACAAACAAAAATTTAAAAATACAATAAATTCAAAAAATAGGAACCAAACCATTCTCTCCTCCCTCCAAAAAATAAAAAAAAAGAAAAGAACAAAATAAAAACACACACACCAAAACCCCAAAACCTTAAGCCCAAATCACTACTCCCAAGATGTGGGAATGAGAAAAAAGCATTGCCACCTTGCCCAGCAGGGCAAGACATTTCCCAGAGACAGACAGAAGCAGGACTCTGCCTGTTCTGTCTATGCGGCTTCTTTCTGTCGGCCTCAAGTGGCAACAGGGAAATTCATCCGCCAGGTATTTCGGGGATACTGGTTCATCTTGTCTAATGTTCCGAGCTGTCAGTTGTCATTCTCTCATCATCTGTGTCCTGTAGGTTCCGGAGGCTCTGAGCTTACCCATCACCCATCAGAGGTGGCGGGAGGCATCGTCGCCTTCTGGGGTTGTCGACCTCCTCCTTCCCCAAAAACGCCTACAGTCGGTTGACTGTTCTCTTGCTCGCTCTCACAGAGTAGGTCTTCAAGAAGCAGCCTCTATCTACTGCCCTCTCTAGGCTCAGGCTTCCAAAGGGAAATGTGAACTTGCCTGGTATTCGTGCATCCATTTACACAGGGAGGGAGTAGGACAGGGAGGGGCTTCTGGTGGGTCCTGAGAACCAGTTGTAGAATTTTCAGCGTGAGTGTTTGTCGTGGAATCAGCAAATGCTACCAATCAGAGCTTGATTTTTGTTCTGTGGATTACTTAGACTTAAGAAAATGATGGATAAAGTGTTTAGTAATGCACATTAAACTTAAAAGCCTGTCGTTTGTACATTTCCTCCCCTCAGGAAGCTGGTTGTTAAGCATTTACCAACTGGCTCCTAGGTGGGAAAGTGGTGGTGGCTCACACCCTATGTAAAAGTAAATAAACTTATTATCACATCCTGTGAGGGCATAAAAGATTGTGCAGACACCCAGGATGTGGCATAAACTTTAATTCGTTTCTCCCTTCCATCTTCTCTGTTTCTCTATCTTTGCCTCTTGCCTTTGCGCCCTCTTCATCCTCACTCTATGCCCTCCTCCCTTCCCTTCCTTCCCCTTTGCCCTCCGCCTCTTCTCCCTCCCTCCCTCTTCTTTGCTCTCCCCCTTTACACCCTCCCCTTTTTAGCCCTCCCCCTTCCCTTCACCTTCTGTCTCTTAGCTTCTGCCTCTTCCCCCCACCCCCTCTAATTCCCCTCTCCCCTTTTCACCTTTCCCCTCTCTTTGTCTTCCCCTCTTTCCCCCTCCCCCTCTTTCCTCTCCTCTTCTTCCTCCTCCCTCTCTTTGCCCTCCCCCTTCCTCCCTTCTCCTTCTTCTCCCTCCCTCCTTTACCCCTCCCCCTCTTCCTCCTCCCTCTCTTTACCCCTCCCCATCTTCCTCCTCCCTCTCTTTGCCCTCCTCCTCTTTTCTGCCTCCTCCCTTTCCCCCTCTCCCTGTTTATTCCCCTTCCTTCTCTC
>NW_020954546.1:28516603-28534823 GCF_900497805.2 Vombatus ursinus
CTTCCTCCCTTCTCCTTCTTCTCCCTCCCTCCTTTACCCCTCCCCCTCTTCCTCCTCCCTCTCTTTACCCCTCCCCATCTTCCTCCTCCCTCTCTTTGCCCTCCTCCTCTTTTCCGCCTCCTCCCTTTCCCCCTCTCCCTGTTTATTCCCCTTCCTTCTCTCTTTGCCCTCCCCCTTCCTCCCTCTCCCTTTTCCTCCTCCCTCTCATGGCCCTCCCCCTTCCTCCTCCCTCTCTTTGCCCTCCTCCTCCTTTCCCCTCCTTCCTTCCCCCTCTCCCTCTTGCCCCTCCCTCCGCCCCTTTACCACCTCTCTTTGCATCTGCTTGTCTCTTTCTGCCTTCTAATCTCATTCCCTGCTCCTTACCTCTCTCTGTTTCTGTTTGTCCTTTCTCTCTGCCTGTCTCATGCCCATTTATCCTTTCTCTTCTCACTTCACTTTTCTTCTCTTGTTTCAACTCAAGTCACCCTCATCCATCCAATGTCTCTCTTCACCCTCAACTCCTTCACCCATTCTCCCTTCTCCCTCAAATGCTCTTTTCTCAGTCTCCCTCCCCCTGTGCCCATCCACAAGGTGACACAGGAAACACAATTAGTTTTTTAAAATGATAAAAATATAAAAATAAATAAATGGATGTTTATGGGTTATAGTAGAAAGACACTGGCTCTGTGAGTCAGAGGCCCTGGGTTCAAATCTTGTCTCTGTCATTTCACTAATCTGTGTGATTGGGCAAATCATTGAACACCCTTGGGCCTCAGTTTCCTCATCTGTAAAAAGGAAAGCCTTGGACTAGAAAACCTCTGAGGCCCTTTCTTGCTCAACCCTATGGTGTCTTGACCTTGGGCAAGGCATTTTAATTTCCTGGACCTTACATTCTTCATCTGTAAAACAAAGGGATTGGATGCCATGACCTCTAGAATCCCTTCCAGCTGGTGGTACGTTGGTAAATGTTTAACAACCAACTCTGAGGAGGGGGGACTGCATGCAGAATGTATGCAGAATGCACTTAATCTGCATTATTAACATTTGTACATCACTTTCTTAAGTCCAGACAGTCAACAAAACAATAAATTAAGTCCTGATCGGTAGCATTTGCTGATTTCCAAGGTATGAATGTTCACACTGAAGATTTAACATCCGTCTCTCACAAGTCGCTTTGAGCTGGCTCCAGCTAGCTCTAGGATGCTAGAGTCCATAAATCAGTTATTGTTTGATGCCACATCGGGCCAGGACATGGCTTGCTCTGGATTTGGACACCTGGGTGAATGAAGCTTAGCTTTACTGTGTTCCTCAGAGCACTTAACCAATGACTCTCGTCTATTACCTAGTGTAGATGATGCAAATAGCATGTCTCTTTGATACATAGAGGTGACATAATTGATGGCAGACCTGCCTTGGGGGACGTGATGGACATGGTACAAGGGCTGCTGCACCAGCTTTCAGAATCATTCCAAGGGCTGTCCTAGCCTTGGAAGCCAGCCTCCTTCCTCACCCCCAAGAAATGTTCCCTTCTTCCTCTTCTCTGATTAGGAAGGCTGTCAGCAGCCATCTACCCTGGCCCAGCCAGGAGCCGCCGACCAGGCTGCATGCCAGCACAGTGAGCTAACCAATGCATTGTCCCCTCCAGGAAGTGTCATGGCCCAACTAGGGTGCAGGTTGGGGGGGGGGGGCGCGGCGGTGAAGGGGGCGGTGCTGGAGGGGAAGGCATTTCCCTGCTAGGCTCCTGCCCTGGCTACTCTGCAGACTGGGAAGATAAACCAGCTTTAGGGGTGGAAGATCACGGCTTCCCTCATGACTTTGTGGCTGCTCTCCAGGCCCACGGGCTTCTGCAGGGAGGGGCCCCAATAGCTCAGACCCAATCCCTCTCTGGCTTGGCGTCCTGCCTACCCACCTCACCCTGGCCGACGTGCTCCACCCCTGAATACCAGGGACCAAAAACCCTTGCGGATTCTTTTTTTTAGCTTGAATTAAAAAAAGAATTCTGAACTAAACACCAAACAAGTTTTTAAAACCATTTCCATACACACGGCAGACTTTTTTTTTTTTTTTGTAAAAAGAACATTCTATATGAAATGTGAATCTCCATTTCTTACCATTTACTTTTTAAAAAATCTGCTAGATAGACTATTTTCAAAACTGTCCTGCTTGTTTTTTCATTACAATTGCTAATCTTCTGACTCCTCAATTTCCTCCACCCCTGTTAGAAAATTGAAAGAAAGGGGAAAAAAAAGGCCCTCGTAACAAATAGTCCAATGAAAAACCTGACAGCAGTGTCCAAAATTGTGCCTCGTTCTGCACCTTGTATCCATCACCTCTCTATCAGGAGCTGGCTAGCATTCCTCATCACAGGTTGTCTGCAGATGTGGTTGGTCATTTGCAGATTGATTTTCCAGACCTTTCTCCTTTTCTCCTAATGCCCACTGCCTGCTAAAAGCCTCCCGGCCCCACCCGGCCCTTCAGAACCGTTTACAAAGACAGACTTGAAAAAGACCAATTAAACCAGCTTCTCAGAAAGTGGATAGCACCTGAGGTCAGCCCCCTTCTCTCCCATTCCAACTATGACCTGATTTGTTTCCCCTTCTCTGCTGGGGAGCCAGGTGAGGAAACCCTGCAGCTTAGCTCAGTCTCATCAGAAGTCCCTCAGGCCGAGGCAGCAAAGTGGCACAGTGGATAGAGCACCAACCCTGGAGTCAGGAAGACCTGAGTTCAAATTCGGCCTCAGACACTTATTAGATGGGTGACCCTGGGCAAGTCACTTAACCCTGAGCTATAACTATCTGGACTAGGGATCACTTCTATCTTCCACTCAGGATTATAAAATAATAGATAGGGACCTTAGAGGTCATGGGGCCCAATGTTCTTGTTTTATGGATGAAGAGACAGAGGTCCAGATTGATCATGTATCTTGTTCAAGGTCAAAAGACCATCAGTCTAGGGTTGGAAAGGACTTGGGAAGCCAACTAGTTCCACCTCCTCACTTTACAGATGAGACCACTGAGGCCCAGGGAGGACAAGTAATTTGCCCAATGTTTCACAAGTAGCAATTGTCAGAGGGAGGATTTAAACTCAGGTCGTCTGACTCCGGAGTCAACAATATTTCCACTGTGCCATCCTGTCCATAAGAATTCAATTAAAAAGAAATAAAATCTGAAGAGCTTATAAAAAGGGGAGAAAATGATAATTTCATGGCAACTTAGGGTTTACAAAGCATTTTACCCACAACCCTGTGAGACAGTTAATCCATATATTATTATCCCCAAGTGTCATATACACGGTAAGCAGGAAAGCTAGGATTTAAATCCAAATCTCTGCCAACTCCAGTCCTATTTTCACTGTATCATGTGAAGGTTTGGGTGTCAGAGCTGAAGGCACTACCCACAGAGGAACCTCTCCCCTTTGTTTTCTCCAATGCTTCTTCCTTTTTGGGGGGGGGGGGAAGGCAAACAGGGTTAAGTGACTTGCCCAGGGTCACACAGCTGGTGTCTGAAGCCAGATTTGAACTCAGGTCCTCCTGACTCCAGGGCTGGTTCAGTGGCCTATCCACTGTACCACCTAGCTGCCCCCTTCCATCTTTCTGTAGCCTGAATGAATAGTGACTTTCTCTCTGCTCTCAGTCATTTCACCATCTAATAATTGTCCCTTGCCCACCACTGCCCCCTTCCCACCTCAGACTCTTTGCCTTCCTCTGGGTTACAAATAGCCCAGTTCACATTTACATTCTGGTCTTCTAGTGGGGAAGGGCCTGTTTTAGCTCCAGCATGACAAGTAGAAACACAGTCCCCACTGAGGCGTTCCCCAGATGAAGGCCAGTGAAGTCAAGATGGGGCAAAGTGTTTCTCTTCTCCTGCCAATCTCCTTCTGGCGACTAGGCAGTGCTATGGGCAGCCTGTGGGCCATTTGGCTCGGCTGGACTAGGGTGCGGGATTAGCCTTATCGCTGTGTTTTGTTCCTTGTATCTAACCAACCAAAGTAGGACATATGTCATCACATCAAACCAGCCTCAAGGCCCAGACGGGTTTGAATTCCAGCACTGGGTAGGAGGCTGGCCTCGATGACTTCTCTGGTTCCACCAAATAATGTTGTGGATGCTAAGGACAGGTAAGAAACGTTGTATCTACTGGATTGGGGAAGGGGAACCTGTCAGTGAGCTGGAGAAGGGCTGTGTGGATTCCAGCCATGATTTTTGTGGGTAGAAATGGCATTAAAGAAGAGGCTTAGTCAGTGCACCCTAAGGATCATGCAACCATTCCATCTGCCTGACAACTGAAACCTTCAGCATGGCTTGCCTTCACTTATTAGAATATGAGCTCTTTGAGAGCTGTCACTGCTTTCCTTTTCTATGTATCCTCAGTGCTTAGCACGGTGCTTTGCACACTCATCAATGCTTCATTCATTCATAGAAGTATTGACAAATTTGGACCCAAAGCAGAACTGAGAACATATGCCTTGTTCTTGTCATTGCAAAAGTCAGTGGAGACTATGGGTATGGAATATAACGAATATCGTCCAACATGGCTTATGTGTTGGCTGGTTTTGCCGAACTGCTTTCTCTTTCTCTTTTGATGTTTTCTCAATTAAATTTTATTTTTTTCAATCAATGAACAATTTTCCTTGCAATCACCCCCTGCCTCTTTTCCTTTAAACTTTGATGCAAGAAAGTCTTGCTGGAGAGGTGAGAGGAGAAGTGTGTATTTGGAAATGGAAACAAGGCATCAATAAAAGTTACATGAAAAATGAAGAGTAATGGAGGTTCCCCTCTCTTCAAGGTTTCCAAGTACAACGGTCGTTTGGGTGGGACAAAAAGATGGGTCACATAATAATAAAGACATTTGTGATGGTTGAAAGACTTCAGGACGCTGGTCCATCTGGTGACCAATGATGACTTTGGAGGCCTGACGGTGAAATGGGTGTCCCCTATCTCTTCAGGGATATGGGGAACTGTGAGGAGTCCATTGTTAGACAAGGCCAACGGCTTCAATTGGGAGGGCGGGGGAAGTCACTGGGAAATAATGATGTATAAAAGAGCTTCAATGAAGCATTTAAAACAAGGGGTCCAAGACACAAAAAAAGCTTCATCTAGAATTCTTGATCTAGCCCAACCCACGTCTAAGCAGGTACGCCTCTCACACTTCCTTAATGAGTCACCCAGCTTCTACAAGGAAATCACCAGTGGTTGGCCTTCAAGCCAAGAAGACTTGTGTTCCAGTCTCACCTCAGAAACATGCTGACTGTGTGAACCTGGGCAAAATACTTCTCAGGGTTCTAGGCACCTCTTTGAGACTCCAAGGGGCAGAGAAGGTGTTGACCTGTACTGGTGGAGGGAGTTTCCTCACCTGGGAATTCCCTGTGTCACTGACCTGTCTGTGATGTCAATGGAATTACAGGCTGGATCCCTGGGATTTTTTTTCTTCTCTTATCAAGCGCCAAATCTGCCTGTCTGCTACACATTTCCATTACTATTAAGTGAGCTCCCTGGGCCCCGCAGCACAAGTCTACTCTCTTTCTCATAGGGCAGCCCTTCATATAGATAAAGGCTAATATCATCTCTATCTTCTCCATTCTTTTTATCTTTCTCTTAATAATTTTTTCTAAGGATCTTTTCCTTCAACAGATCTGTGCATGTGGCATAATCTTCAGCTTCACCCCATCTCTCCTCACCACTCTCCTCTGGTGGCGGTCCAGCCTATCCATGTACTTCTAAAATGCAATGCTCCAACAATGCTCATGTGGCATCCTGACCAGGGTGGGGTATGCCTGGCCACCTTTGGGGTGGACATCCCACCTCCACCCTGCTGGAGGATATACCTGTGAGCATCCAAGGAATGGGATGCAGATTTGGGAGCATATAGAAAAAAGAGATTATGCCTGTACCCAGAAAAAGGACCATTTGTGTGGAAGAGCTCAGTAAGTATTTGGGGGCACAATGATAGTAATGATGCTGAATTCATTGCAGTTCATCTATTCCCTTTTGAATTTTAATTCAGGTTAAATTCAGCAATTGTTATAATAATATGTAAGCACTGTAATTGTAGTTAGAGGTTTTGGGCAGTGGTCAGAAGTTGGGACTTTCCATTCATAATAAAAGATCTAGACATGGAAGGGATTTCAGAGGTCATCTAGTGAAATAGTCTCATTTTACAGATGAGGAAACTGAGGCCTAGAGAGGTGGAGTGACTTACGCTAGGTCACACTGCTAGTAAGTGGATCATGGGACCATGGAGGGGACTTCAGAGGTCATCTAGTGAAATAGTCTCATTTTACAGATGAGGAAACTGAGGCCTAGAGAGGTGGAGTGACTTACCCTAGGTCGCGGCTAGTAAGTGGATCATGGGACCATGGAGGGGACTTCAGAGATCATCTAGTCTAACGCCTTTCACTTTACGTATCAGAAAACCAAGGCTCCAACACAGCGGGTTCAAGATTCTGGCCAGAAAGGAGAGGGGAAGTGAGGAGGAGGGAGGGGAGGACCCCCCAAGGTCAGGCAGGTCTCCTCAGAATCCCCTCTTTGTGCTGTGCTCCTCCCAACCTTTGTGACTTTATTATTGCTGCTTCCACAGCCATAATTTGGAATCTAACACCTTTAAGGGCGGCTAGGTGGCACAGTGTATGAGATACTTACTGACTGTGTGACCCTGGGCCAGTCATTTCACCCTGTTTGCCTCAGTTTCCTCATCTGTCAAATGAGCTGGAGACCTACTCCAGTTTCTCTGCCAAGAAAACCTCAAACGGGGTCACGAAGAGTTGGACGCAACTGAACGACAGTAACAGCAAGACCGTGAGCGGGCATCTGCCCTACACACAAGTGGCTCTTTTCCCTTTGCCTCAAGACTTCTGGTGATGGGGAATTCGCAGTAGCAGATGGGGGGAATTTCCATTAGATTGAGTCCAAACCAAATCTTTCTTCAAATTCCACTATTCCTCTGAATTCTGCCTTCTGGAACTACATCAGTGCAAAGTGAGGTACGTTGAATCAATCTCTGCCTCACTGGGGGGGATTGCAGACATATTATTTGACCTCCCTGGACCTTGGTTCCCTCCCATTTAAAATGAGCACTTTGGGTCAGATCGTCTCCCAAGTTCCTTCTGGCTCTGACATTTCAGAGTCGTCATCTATGAGCAATCGCCCGGTTTTGCCCAATGGCTCAGGTTCATCAGAGCCCTCCCCTTCCTGCAGAAGGGATAGCGAGGGGGAGGTGACAGACGTGTGAACAGGGTAGCTACAGTTGAGTGGAGAGTAACAAACCCCCCCTTAAAAGTCCATGCCCTGAGAATAGAGATGGACTTGTTCCCATAACAGATAGGTCAGTCACAGCTCCAAGGGCACACCGGCTGCAGTGGAGGTCTCGCCCCTGAGGCTTTCTGGGGAACACCTTTTCTTCCCTGCCTGTGGGTCCCAGGTACAGCCAAATATAAAAGGAAGGTCTGTCAAGATGGGAAATGCTATCCACATCCAGAGAAAGGACTATGGAATCTGAATGCAGATCAAAGCACGCTCTTTCCTCTTTTGTTGTCTTCTGTTTTGTTTTGTTTCTTCTTTCTTGTGGTTCCTCCTGCTGGTTCTAATTCTTCTTTACTACATGACCAATGTGAAAATATGTTTAATAGAAATGTATATGTGGAGCCTACATCAGCTTGGACGCCATCTTGGGGAGGGAGGGGAAGAAAATTTAAAACTCAAAAGCTTCTGGAAGTGATTGTTGAAAACTAAAAATAAATGAATTAACAAAAAATGGAAGAAAGGTTTAAAGAAAATGAGCTTAAAAGGAGCCAGGTGAAATTATTGTGACCAGGTTTGGCCTCAAAGAACAGATATGAGAAGGCACCTTCCTACCTTCTTTGCAGAGCTGAGGGATTATGGGTCTTCCATGCCTGGAACCCACTCCCTTCTGCCTCCCTCAGAGTTCTCCCTTCAAGATGCTCGGGCGCCATCTTCTGCATGAAGATCTGAGCTCTCCCAGTCTGTAGTGTCCTCCCTCCCAAACTCCCTCATACTTAGCTATGTATTTTTGTACGTAGCCACTTTATTTTAATGATGAACACGCACACATGCACGTATATGTAGATATGTTTTTGTTGTCCCCCCCACATTAGAATGTAAGCTCCTTGAGAGCAGGAATTGTTCCAGTCTTTGTACCTCTGTCTCCAGCAGCAAGCACAGCGTCTGGTCCAAATAACCGTTTTCAGTCATCTTCTCATCATGTCTGACTCTCCACGACCCCATTTGGGGTTTTCTTGACAAATTATGTGCTTAATAAATACTTGTTGATTGATTGACTTATGAATGAGGGAATGACAAATAGGATTTTTTAGTTGTATGACGTAGTATGACTGAAAGGGACTTTCTTGACCTTTTTTTAATCTTTTCTTACAAACGATGGCTCTTTGGGAGGTAGAGGGGAAAGGTTATACTTGGAAATGTAGGTTTAAAAAGATGTTATTAATAAAATTAAGAGTGCAGCGAAGATGTGTGAGCCCATCCTTAACTCACTGACTCTAAAAGTCAAATTTTCTCATGCATACTCTATTGCCATCAGAAGGATGGAAAAGAGGTGTTAATTTGAAGTGCAGTAAAGACACTGAACATATTGTATTAAGAATATATCCTGGAAATTTTTAAAATAAAATGAATAAAAACTCTTGATAAAAGATTAATTGAAATTTTAAAAAATTAACTAAGCTATGAGAATGAGACATTTGGATAAACGTGAAAAACTCATCTCATGTCGCAAGAGTGACTCATTCCTTCTGGCCCACTCTGATAGGATTGTTACAGTTGGTTCAGAGGAGCGTGGGGGGAAGGGAGAGCTGGGGCACGCTCAGAAAGGAGAGCTGAGTTTGGGGAGCCCTCCCGGTAGTGCCCTGGTCTCTAGGAAAGGCTCCCTGTGGTTGGGCTCCTTGGCTGCCAACAGGATGAGTGACGTGGCCACCAGTTCAGGGGGGCTTGGATTAGGGATGCTGTTTTATTTGTGTCTTGATGAGCTAAATGACCTGGACATTGTAATCTAAGGAGAGCTCATTCTCTCCCAGCACAAGTGCACAGCCCGATGCCCTTCCTGGGAGCAGGAGGCTGGACATAGGGGCACCAGGCAGGACTTTGGCATTCCAGACACATCTCTGAGCTCATCAGGGTGTCTGGCTGCTGGCAGGTATAAGAAAGCTTGTAGGAGCTGGAGTAAAACAAAATGCATCTCAGAGACACGGTGCCCAGTCATATTTATAATGAGACTGGCATGTCCTCATGCCAAAGCTCGGTCTGCGACCACCCAGTTAGAGGCTTCCTCTGTGGCTATAAATCACGATGACTGTCTGAGACCTCTCCCCAACTCCCCAGGCCAGGGACTAGGTCAATACTTGACTTGCCCCAGTTTCCCTGAAGAAACTGTCTAGATGACCATGAGGCAAGAACCAGGGGTCGAGAAACTTAATTTCTAGCCCTGGTTGCATCACTAACCCACTGAGTCCCATTGGCCAGGCCCTTTCACCTTCCTGTGACTCATTTCCTTCTACCATAAAATGAAGGGACTGAAATGGTGTCAGAAAGAGTCAGATAGACTGAACACACCAATGGGGTCTCTCAGTCCCCTTCCAATCTCAATGTCCTGTGATTGCTCTAGCCATTCTGTGATGACTCAGGAAAAAGAACCATTCTCTGTGGGCCAACAGCCCGTCTCCTCTGACTCTTTATTTCTCACTTGCCTCTGAGTACTTGTTGCATGTGTGACCTTGGGTAAGTCAATGAGCTTTCCTGAGCCTCTCCTATGTAAGAGGAGAGAGTTGGCTTAGATAGGTCATGGGGTCTTTTCCAGCTCCGAATCCTGTTATGACCTTGTGGAAATTCAAGATGCTCAGATTTAACCACGTCTGACACCTGAGTAGGGGGGATGAAGGAGGTAGGAGGAGAGAGAAAGGCGGGAGGGGAAGAGGAAGAAGGGAAGGGGAGAGAGACAGACAGAGACAGAGAGAGAGAGAGGAAAGAGGGGAGAGAGACAGGGAGGGAGACAGAGAGAGGTGAGAGACAGATAGACAGAGAGAGGAGAACAGGAATGGAGAGTCAGAGAGAGAAGAGGTGGAGGAAAGACAGACAGAAAGAGAGAAGAGAGGGGAGAGAGACAGAGAAAGACAGAGAGAAGAGAGCCAGAGAGGAGAGAGAGACAGACGGAGAGAAAGCCGGAGACAGAGATGGAGAGAGAGAGAGAGAGAGAGAGATGGAGAAAGACAAAGATAAGAGAGAGAGAGGACACAGAAAGGAGAGGGGCAAGAGACAGAGAAAGATAAAGATGGGGAGAGAGACAGAGAAAGACAAAGAGAAGAGAGAGTGAGAGGAGGGGATGGAGGGAGAGGCAGAGACAGCAAGAGAGCGACAGAGAGAGAGAAACTTTTTGCCCCTAGAATACAAACAACTCTGTGTCTGGAAACTTGGCTTGTTCCTTTAAAAGTCAGAAAGAGTCTGGGTGTCCAAGCAAGCTCGTGGCTGAGTTCAGGTGATCTGCCCTTAGAATGTAAGGAGCCTGGAGCCACTCTGTCCTGCTCCCAGATTCCTGGCTGTCCCTCTGGGGCATGGAGACACTTGGGCTGAATTGCAGGAGCATATGGCTGGGAACCGATAGCAGCCACACAGCTGTAAATTTTCTCCTGAGAGTTTGTCATTGGGTCCGACTGTTTGAATCACATCAGATGGAAGCCTCTGTGGTCAGCCTTTTCAGTGAGGTCCTGGGAAGGAGGTGGGCCCCCGCCCAGGCCCTCTTACCCTCTACCAACTCTCCTTTTTCTCATAGAATCACAGAACGTCAGAGATCAAGGGGCCTCGGAATGTAGGATGTTGGGACACAGAATGTTAGAGATGGAAGGGACCCCAGAGCAGAGATTACGGAGCAGGCACAGCAGAAGGGATGACTGTCCTAAGAGCCCATATACTAATAGACAGTTTGTTGTAGCAGTTACGGTGGTAGTCTTCAGGGGGGGCCACAGAAGGCTGTGGTTGTGCCTGAGAAACCTAATCCTAACCCTAACCTTTCCATATCACAAAGTATAGAAATCAAGGAAATGGGTTCATGGTTGATGTTATGTTTGTCTTCCTAAAGGAGGTACTCATTAACTGAGTGTGTTAAATGCAAACTAATTTCCCTGTGTGAGAAAATGAAAAGACCCAAGGAATGTTTCTATATGCTTCCATTTATTAGAGAAGATAAAGGATTCCTAGACATGTAGAAGAAATAACCCATGAAGGAAGCCAGGAAGAAAAAGATTTGAGGAAGTTGGAGGAGAATATAAACCAAGTGGAAGAATGTAATACATGGGAGACAGAACCAATAGACCTAATACAGCAAGAACAGGCCTCTTCCTTTCAAGGGCAGTTCTGGGCTGACAGCATCCTGTTCAACAAACAATTTAATACAACAAAGGTGCACCAGACATTTGCTATGGGAAAGGCCCTCTGCTGGATACTGAAGATACAAAGATAAAACTTAATACATGCCTTCAAAGAACTTAAACTCCATGGGTACTAACAGATGAATGAAAACACTGATGAGATGGAAGAGCCATGAGGGAATCTGCCTTTGACCCAAGGAAGAAGAGATACAGGAATGGAGTGGCTCTCTGCTTAGCAGACCCAACGTGGCCATTTGTGAGGTGTGCTTGTCTTTTAGTCATTCAACAATCATTAAGAGCTCTCTTTTTGTAGGCCACTGTCTAGGATTACTGTTTGTCCTTTGTTCTGCTGAAGGGTGGGAGAGTTTAGCTAAGAAAGGCTATTTCAGAGTCCTTCATGAGGCTTTTGGTCTAATGTTCATGGAGGATTTGAAGTGGAGGGCATAAAGTGGCCCAGTACCAGAAGATCTGAGTTCAAATCCTGACTCAAACACTTATTGGCTATGTGACCAGGGACAAGTCACTTGCCCTTTCTAAGCCTCGGTTTCCTCATCTATAAAATGGAGCACCTACCTCGAAGGGTAGTTATGAGGATCAAATGATATGACTTATATAAAGTGCTTTGCAAACCCTTAAGCACTATATAAATGCTAGCTATTATTAGAAGCTACAAACCCAAGTCACCATTTACAATACAAAATATTCGCAGAATGTCAGGGTTGAAAGGAACCTCAGTGGCCAACCCATACCTGAAAAAGAATGCTCTCTCCAGTGTACCCAATAACTATCCTCTTTCAGCCTATGAGAAGGCACTCACACCTGCAAAGCCTTCTATTTGACCTTTGGACAGCCCCCAATATTGGAAGGTCATTCTTCAGACCAAGCCAGAATTTGCTTCTTTGCAATGCTAACCCCTCCCTCCTGCCCTCTGGGGCCAAAAGGAATAGAGCAATTATATGCCTTTTGCCAGGTAACAGCTTTTTAAATACTTAGAATTAGAGAATCATAGATTCTATATGTTGAGAAAGTCCCTTGGGGGCTATCTAATCCCTTTCATTTTACAGATGAGGAAACCAAGTGACTTTCCTAAGGTTACACATGTAAGAATTGGCAGAGGTGACATCTGAACCAAGATGCTGTGACTCCCAATGTGGCATTACAACAGATGGCTCTCATATCCATCTCCCTTCTCCAAAATCTTCTCTTCTCCATCTAAATATTTCTATTTCTTTCAACTAATCCATCTCAAGACCCTTGGTGATCCTGATTGTCCTTTTTTGGACACTCTCTGGTTATCAATTCTTGTCCTAAAATGTGACGTGCCTCAGATACTTGCCAGCTGTGTAAACTTGGTCAAGTCACTTAACTCTGTTTGCCTCAGTTTCCTCATCTGTAAAATGAGCTGGAAAAGGAAATAGCAAACCACTCCAGAATCTTTGCCAAGAAAACCCCAAATGAGGTCATGAAAAGTTGGACAGCTCAACGACAACAACATTAACAAAATGTGGTGTCCATATGAACTCAACATTCAGATGTTGTCTGACCAGGGCAGAGTACGGCAGAACAGTCCCCTTCCTTGTTCTGGACTAATGCAGCCTAAGAGAGTATCAGCTCTTTTTGTTTTGGCAAGCAACGCTTTGACTTGTATTGAGCTTTCATTCCACTAAAAACCCTGGACGTTTTTACACAAATAAAGATTTTTACCATGAGGATGTAAATATGACATTATAGGGATCACCAAAACTTAGAGCTATGGGACTCATAACACTACTATGGTAATGTGAATATGTTTCTTACTCAAAAGAAAAAAAATCTGACGTAAGGGATTTGGGATGGCACTATATGAAAAGAAGACATACACTTTTAAAATAAAACTTGTTTTTTCAAATAGCAAAACTCCACCTTCTCTCCTTTCTTCACCTCACCCCTTTTGGAGGAAAAAAAGAAAAACAAAACTGCTGTTATAAACATACAAAGTCAAGCGAAATAAAATTCCTGAATTGGGCATATCTAGAAAAAAAGATACCTATTTTTGAGAATGGAATTACAGTGGAGAGCATTTGGAGAAAGATAAAAAGAGAAGAATAGTAGTGATATTATTGTAGTACTCTACTGTACTACAATCCATTCAGTCAGTTGAAGATTATGGATGATGCTTTTCTTGATACAAATCGCTAAACTGTCACAAAGATAAAATAGTGATATGATGGGGGAAATTTAACTACTTTATCTAAGATACATAGATATATACATATCTATAAATCTAATAAAAGCAGAGCACCTAATAAATTTTTCAGTAAACTTGAAAATAATTTCATCTCTCAGAAAACAGAAGTGACAAGGTAAGACTCTTACTCTGGATCTGATTGAAATTCAAAAGGAGGCTCTGACTAGGAAAGCAGGAGCAGCAGGAATCTTGGGAAATAGTACCACTGCCATTTTATTTTATTTTATTTTATTTTATTTTTAGATCTGACTTTATTTGTGTGAAAAGTGTTTTGTATTTGTGTTCATATAGTCTCCGGGTTTGTCTCGGCAGGTAGACTTACAAGTATTTTATATTGTCTGCAATTATTTTATTTTTTTTAATTAATTTATTTTGATTTATCAATAATCACTTCCATATGCTTTTGAGTTTAAAATTTTTCTCCCCCTTCCTCCCCACCACCCTCCCCAAGACAGCGCACAATCTGATATAGGCTATACATTTACGTTCATATTAAACATATTTTCACATTAGTGATGTTGTAAGTAGAAATTAAAACCAATAGGAGGAACCACCAGAAAGAGGAAACAAAACTCAACAGAAGATAAAAAAAAAAAACAATTCGGCTTCCATAGTTCTTTCTTTGGCTGTGGATAGCATTTTCCATCACAAGGCCTCCTGGAGGTGTCTTAGATCCTTGCATTGCCAGGAAGGGTTAATTTTATAAATATTAGTCATCACACAACATGACTGTTATTGTGTACAACGTTCTCTTGGTTCTGCTCACTTCACTCAGCATCAGACCATACAAGTCTTTCCAGGTTTTTCTGAAGTCAGCCTGTTCATCATTTCTTATAGCACAATAGTATTCCATCACATTCATATGCCACAACTTGCTCAGCCATTCCCCAATTGATGGGCATCCTCTCAATTTCCAGTTCTTTGCCACCACAAAAAGAACTGCTATGAATATTTTTGTACTTGTGGGTCCTTTTCCCATTTGTGTGATCTCTTTGGGATACAGCCCTAGAAGTGCTATTGCTGGGTCAAAGGGTATGCACATTTTTATAGCCCTTTGGGCATAGTTCCAAATTGCTCTCCAAAATGGTTGGATCATTTCACAACTCCACCAACAATGCATTAGTGTTCCAATTTGCCCACATCTTCTCCAACATTGATCATTTTCCTGTTTTGTCATGTTGGCCAATCTGATAGGTGTGATGGTACCACTGCCATTTTAGAGTGTGTAATACTCAATGTGCCATAGGCATAGTCAGTCATGTACCCTAGATTTTAGGAATGCAGGTTTAAAATATGTTTTTAGAGGCCCAGTCTTATGACCTAGTACTCTAAAAAGAGAAAGATGATTCAGAAGGGATAGAAGGCTCTCAAAAATGAAATTCTGACAAGACAATTGCAGATCAAAGTATAAATCATTACTGGCAATCCTTGGGGAATCAGGGAGAGTATGAGAAGAATTAATAGGCTAGAGATTTTCCCCAAAGACGAAAGGACGGTCTGCTATAGGCTACTGGGCTTAGTAATGATGCCCAGCAAAATTCTAGCAGCGATGATTAAATAAGACTTTGCAAGACTCTAAAAGGAAAAGCAGTGATCATTAGGAGCCATCATGGATTCACTAAGGACAAGTCATGGTATATAGGATAGAGTGCTGGACCTGGAATGAGGAAGACCTGAATTCAGATCCTGCCTCAGAAACATATTAGCTCTGTGACCCTGGGCAAATCATTTGATCTACCTTGGCTTCAGTTTTCTCATCTGCAAAATGGGGATAATAATCGCACCAAGCTCCCAGGGTTGTTGTGAGGGTCAAAAGAGATCATTATAAAATGCTTTACAAACTTTAAAGTGCTATGTCAATGCTAGCTGTCACGTCTTCTGTCCTGGTATAGTAAGAATTACAGCTAGTTATTGCTTTTCTTTTTAAAATGATATTATTCAACTTAAAAATAATAATTACCGAACATATCAAATGATATAATATTTTAAAGGCCGTAACAAGTGTCTGGCACATAGTAGGTGCTTAATAAATGTTTGATGTTTATCCTCTTCCGTTTTCTCTCCCTCCTCCCCACCCCCACACCCCACCCAGGGGCATAGTGCTTCCGGATAACACAAAATTGGAAGGCACAGGATTATAGGATTATGGAATAATAAGATGTTTTCTGCCATTAAATTTCTTTAAAGTTTTATTGATGACTTTTGTTTTTATATTATCATCCTGTCCAACTATATCCCCCTCCTACCCTCACAGCCGGTGAGTCTTTCCATAGAACAAAACCAGCTAACCCAACAAACGGTTCTAACAATGTATGCAGTATTCTGTGCCCATAGTCCTCCACCTCTCCTGGGAGGGAGCCTAGGATTTAGACTGAAGAGAAACTTGGAGAATAATCTAAGAAAGGCAGTACAGCCTAGTAGGTAGTGTTCTAGCTGAGGTCAGGAATCCTCTGTCCAAATACCACTTTAGAAAGCTGTGTGGTCACGAGCAACTTCCCAAAGCCTGTTTTCTCAACTGTAAAATTAAGGTATTGATACTTTCACAGTCTGCCTCACAGCTTATTGTGAGGAAAGGGCTT
Organism: Vombatus ursinus; assembly: GCF_900497805.2. Lineage (NCBI taxonomy): Eukaryota > Metazoa > Chordata > Mammalia > Diprotodontia > Vombatidae > Vombatus > Vombatus ursinus. Next base: position 28,532,777 of record NW_020954546.1, read on the forward strand.
TGTAAGTCTTAAAGGGCTATATAGATGGGAATTTAATGATGGGTCACCTACTTCAACTCCGTCATTTTGCAGATAAGTTCACTGAGACTCAGAGGTTAAGCGGCTTGCCCAAAATCACACTGGTGAAGTGGTAGAGCTGGGTTGGTTAAGTGACTCGGATAAGGTCACACAACTACGTAAGTATTAAAATCTGAATAACTCTTATATGGGAAGAGAAAATCAGCATCCACGGGGCAGCTAGGTGGCGCAGTGGATAGAGCACCGGCCCTGAAGTCAAGAGGACCTGAGTTCAAATCCGGCCTCAGACCAAACACTTGACACTTGCTAGCTGCGTGACCCTGGGCAAGTCATTTAACTCCAATTGCCAGCATCCAGAAGCATCCCAGTAAGCTAGATCAATGAGCTGAATCTAACATTCTAGAATCATCAAGTGTAAATCCAACAAAGCAGTTGAAAAGCGCTGATTATGCCCCTGTTTGTTATGTTCAAGGCGCTGGAGAAAGCAAGATAAAAACATGGAGTAGTGGCTGACTTCAGAAAGCTTTTACTGTACTGTCCTAAATGTAAAGTCCCATACTTGGGTTCAAAAAAACAACAGCATGTAAACAGGAGGAGTAAGATCTGGCCTAGCAGCAATTTATGTGAAGCAGCCTTAAAGGTTTCTGAACTCTCCAAAACTCAATATGAGTCAATGACGTGAAGGGGCTGTCCAAAAACACGAGGATGGGCCGGGTTAACGGCCTACTAACGATCCAGGCAAGGGATGCCTGTCCCCTCTGCTGTTTAGACAAAATCTGGGGTAGTGTGTATGTGTATGTTTCTAGGCAACACTTTTTGAGACGGACATTAACAAGCTGGACAAGGAAGAGGAGGAAGAGGAGGAGGAGGAAGATATTGGTGAGACTGGATTAAAAGACATGTGGATGAATGGTGAAGGAATGATGAAGGAGCTGCTGAAAGGGGAGAAGAAGTGTGTTACCTCCCCTCCTGGGGTAGTGTGAGAATCAGGTGAGATCATTTGTATTTACAAGTGCCTCGAAAAAGATAAAGGACTAAATAAATGTAAGCTATTGGATCATCCTTCCTCCCTACCCTACCCCCCAATAATTACACAGATACCCACGTGGACTCACTATACAAGCATGTGCATACACACACACACACACAAGCATACACACACACTCCAAAACGACAAAGGAGCTGGAGATGTTTCGATTAGAGAAAAGAAAGGGATGGAGAGGAGGATGGATATAGTGGCTGTTTTTAGATAATTAAACATTTATTAAGCACCTACTATGTGCTAGGCACTGTACTAAGCTCTAGCCATACAAAGAAAGGCAAAACAGCCCCTACTCTCAAGCAGCTTCTAGTCTAATGGGAGAGACATCACAGAAACTTCCTTCCTACAAACGGGATATGTCCAAGATAAGTTAGAGATAATCAACACAGAAAGGGGGACCAGCAGGAAGAAGGTTTAATAGCAGAATGGCCATCATGTGGTTGTTTTTAAAATGGGCATTTCCATATAGATGTAGGACCGGGCAATGTGGAGCTGCAGGTCTCTTAGTAGTACGGCTTGTTTGTGGTAAAAAATTCAACCTGAAGCTTTCAAAACTTTCCTGCTTGCCTATACTTCTTTTTGGTCTTCTTTCTCTTCTTTTTTCTTCTCTTCTCCATTACAAAAATACCTTAATAACCCTTTTTTCTTTCTTTCTCTGTTTCTTTCTTCCTCTTTTCTTTCCCTTTCCCTTCCTTCCTTCCTCTCTTTGTCTCCTTTCCTTTTCTCTCTTTCTCTCTCTTTTTCCCTCTTTCCCTCCCTCCCTCTCTTGCTTCCTTCCTTTCTCTCTCTCTTTCTTTCTTCTTTCCTTCCTTCCCTCCTTTCTTCCTTCCTTCCTTTCTTCTTCCCTTCCTTCACTCCTTCCTTCCTTCCTCTCTCTCCCTTTCTTCCTTCTTTCCTTCCCTCCTTCCTTCCTTCTTTCTTTTCTTTTCTTTTCTTTTCTTTTCTTTCTTTCTTTCTTTCTTTCTTTCTTTCTTTCTTTCTTTCTTT
>NW_020954546.1:28534833-28581250 GCF_900497805.2 Vombatus ursinus
TTTCTTTCTTTCTTTCTTTCTTTCTTTCTTTCTTTCTTTCTTTCTTTCTTTCTTTCTTTCTTTCTTTCTTTCTTTCTTCCTTCCTTCCTTCATCACCCCTGACCTCTCCCTTCCACTCCCAGTGGCAAAAAGGAGAGAAAACCAAGCCTGAAGGACGCTCATGTCGAGAGCATAGACTTACTCTATGTAATACCAACAGGGAAACCAAAGACAGGTAGGTAGAAGTCACTAGGAAGCAGATTTTATTGATTTCAAGAAAACTTATTCTCTCTCCATAGTTATATTAGAACTTCTAATCATTTGAACTCTCTTTTAATAGAACAGGCTGACTTGCGTGTTAATAAGCTCTCTCCCCCTGAAAGCATTCCGACTTTCGCTAGACAAGCAGTTGGAAGGAATGCTGAGGGGAGGAGGAAGAGCCAGGATAGAATTCAGCCTTCAGGTAGGGGTTGGATCAGATGACACCAAGATTCTATTTGGCAACACAAAGCAATGAATCTCTATGTGTGGAATTTCATGTACTGACAGGCGCCTGCATGGGGCAGATATTTCTTAGGTTGGGGGCAGAGGACACCTGTCAAGCCCCATCGAACCTTGTCACATGGGCCTGGTTGGTGAAGCAGAAGCGTACATACGTAAATCTGCATGCCAAGTCTGTCTGTGGGGAAGTGGTCATCTACTTCGATGCCCATCCAGAGAGCACCTTAGAACCTCCCCGGGTGCACCACATCAGCGAAAGGCAGAATATCCAAACCTTTCTAGGGATTTGTTGTTGTTGTTATTATTTTTCATTCAGCAAACGCAAAACAAGAAAGCCAGCTGAGAAAGAAAAAAAAAACCACCTCAACCTGCTCAGGAGCATAAAGGTTGCTGTTTTATTAGGCACTGAAAATGTCAACACACATACCTTCCCTGTGCCCTGATTGCACTTATGAGTGCAGACAACTAGAATTGGAGGTGTTGGTAACTGGGTAGGAGCTATAAGAGAAAGGAAATGCCAGTGGACTCACTGAAACCTTATTTAATCGCCAGTGATTCACTTTGAGACCATGTAAGTAAATAATACTGGAACTGGGGAGCCATGGGCCTATGACTCAGCTCTCATCAAGGCTCCAGGAGGATGTTGGGATTACTCACTGGGCCATGCGGAGTCTCATTTATCTATTTATAGATAAGGCAACTGGGGGCTAGTCACAATAGGAAATGCCGGCCTTTGCCAGGACCGAGCAATGAAGGATGTGTCACTTAGGAATGAGAAGGAATGCAGGATTCACCAATGCCTCCAGTGTGCTTGTTAAGCGTTCCCATGAGGAACTTGGGGATTTCCAAATTAGTAGCTAAAGGGAGGAGAGCCTCCCATGGAATGATGAGGACAAAGAGAACAATGGGGTTTCACAGAAGGCAATGGGGCACATTCCTGGTGGCACTGATGGTGAAGTGTGTATGTGTGTCAGGGGTTGGTGGAAGAATTGATACTAGGGAGAGGCAATGTGGGTCCAGGTTGTACCAGCCTATAGGGCACTACAAAGGACTATTTATGTGGAAGTAATTTTTGCATATATTTTATTAATGTTTTGTTTTAAAATCACAATCATTTTCCAATTTTCTTCCCCCAAAAAATAAAGACACCCACACATATAGAATTTGTAAAAAAAAATTATTAAGCAAAACCATTTTATATAACTGCATCTGACAATTATATAATGGGTCCATGTCCAGAGTAAGGCCGAGAGCCCCAGGAATAATAGCACCACCCATCCCCTCTTCTTCCACACCAAGCTCTGGAACCATTGGACAAGGAAGCAGGACTGGTGGACGTTGGACCTGGTGGTTGTCCCTGCAGGGACAGTCATTTCTGCCCAGCCCTCCCCTCTTGCAGCCACAACATCTTTGCTCCCCTCAAATGTCCCCTGGCCCTGGCCCTAGCCCCGAGCAGAGGGTGACCTCTGGGCTCTTCTCTCCCCTCACTCCCAGAAACAAAGGAGATCCTTGAACCATGGTGGTAGGGGCTGCAGCAGCAACCGTTGATGAGCTCTGGACTTAGGAATCCAGGGGCCAGACCGAGAACTCTCTCAGGTCTCTGCTGCTGCTCCCAAGACCCCTCCTTATCAAACCCATCAGTCAGATTGAAAGCAAATGAAAAACATCCATTTCCAGGATACCAGGGTCAACCTGGGTGTCCTGCCAACCAACCTTCTGCTTTCTCCATCTCTCCATTTGGAACAGCCACCCTTCAGACCTGGGAGCCAAGCCCAAGAACAATCTTCCTCATCTTTTGGGATGGGAGAGATTTACTATAGCCTAATTTCAACCACAACAAAAACAACAAAAACCTTTGCCTAATTGGTGGATGGTACTGAAATACATGTATCATGTTTCTCACCAAACACAGCCAAATGGTGCACTTTCTCCATTTGTCTTTGTGAGGTGTCTTTTTCAGCTATAAAAGCCATTAAGACCAAATATCAAAATAAACTGACCTTAGGCAAATCAGGTCAAGTCAACAAGAATTTATGTGGCTGCTGTGGCAGCTGTGCTGAGCCCGGAGAACTTAGAACCAAACATCTTCCTGGAGCAAAGTGTGAAGCCAAGATTAAAAAAATAATAATGAAGGACATCTAATCACATTGCTTTCACTAAAAATATTGTACTTGCTTTGGTAAGTGCAAAAAGATTTTTTGTACCATTAATATAGAAAATAAAAATTATTTAAAATATTGTTTTAATTCATCTTCATTGATCCTTTTTTGGGTAATTTTTTTATTTTAAACTTAAATACAAAATGAGAAAAGAAAAAAATTGCCATGTACACAGCAGACCAATCCTTTTTCATTTCTATTTTTGTGCATGTTTTATATTGTGCAATAGTATATGTCTATGATTTATAAATAAATATAGATATATTAGGAGTATATGTTCGAATATTTTTATACTGAGAAAACTGAGTGATCAAAAAAGTTTGGAGATCGCTGCTCCAGACAATACGTCTTTGTCGTTTTGAGAAATTACTTCCTAAGAGCAGATGACCCTCCAAATTAACTCCATTTTCAGGTCAACTTAGCTGAATTCTCTAGACCACACAGAAAGGAAACTGGCACGGGGCCAGGGAAGGTGGGATTTCACATCTGGACTCACAGCTGGAAGAAGAAAGCAAAGATAGCCTTCCAGCCTCACTGACCTTCTCACAATCTAGCTGCAGATCTCACACATGACAGCTGAGGTACCCCTGGGGCCAGAACGAGTTTGGGGAAGGGGGGATGAGGGGAATTGAAGGAAAAAAGATGGCACCAGAGTGAGAAACGAGCCAAGGTTGTAGAGCCATGACTTAATCAAGGAGTCATTCTTTCTGGACCTGCCGTCCTAGGTAAACGGATTCTTTCTTTCTTTCTTCTTTTTTTTCTTTCTTTCTTCCTTCCTTTCCTTCCTTCTTTCTTTTTCCTTCCTTTTCCTTTCTCTTTCTTCCTTTCTTTCCCTTTCTTTCCCTTTCTTTCTCTCTCTTCCTTTCTCCCTTTCTCCTTCTTTCTTTCTTCCTTCCTTCTTTCCTTCCTTCTTTCTTTTTCTTTCCTTTTCCTTTCTTTCTTTCTTTCTTTCTTTCTTTCTTTCTTTCTTTTTCTTTCTTTACCTTTCTCTCTCTTCCTTTCTCTCTTTCTCCTTTCCTTCTTCCATTCCTTCCTTCTTTCTTTTTCCAACCTTTTCCTTCCTTCCTTCCTTTCTTTCTTTACTTTTCTCTCTCTTCCCTTCTCCCTTTCTCCTTTCCTTCTTTCTTTCCTTCCTTTCTAATCCATGTTTCATTGTATGTTTACATATATTATTAATTATTTTCCAATTACATTTTAATCTTGTCCACTGTACTCAGTCATGTTGCCAGCTGTACATAGTCTGGCCCCTGTGTCTACATATTTGCCACCCCTACGCTAGGCCAGGTTGCCTTATACATGACAGGTGCTTAATAAATCCCAGAACCATGGAATCAGGAGTTGGAAGGGACCTCATATATCCCATGAAGGAATCCTACAACATCCCTGACAAGTGGTCAGGCAGCCTGAGCTTGAGGACCCCTAAGGAAAGGGAAGCTATCACCTCTCTGGACAGCCCATCCCACTTGGAACAGCTCCAATGTTTGTCGAGTTCTGCGGAAGGAAAAAACCTAGGTCCAGCGTTGGGGAGCATCTCACCCGACGTAACATAGAGAGTTAACGGCAGTCAGGACTAGGCCTCGGGTCTTCAGGATTCTTTCCAATGTGAAGGCAGAATGGAGAAATGCCCACCTCCAGCCCCTGCAGCATTAGGGAAAAGGACCCAGGCTGAAGGGTGCTGCATGTTCCTGGGTGCTTTGTAAGCTGGAGGCTTTTCTGTGCAAAGTAAATCACTTGGAACCATCACATCATGGAAATGACAACTTGCTTTAATACTTTAAGCAACTGCGCATTTGTTGGTGTGGATGTTTCCTTCCCCAACACAGATTGCAGCCCATGTAACATCTAATAAGTGGCCTTAGATCCTATTTTTAAATATAGAAGGGACCTCCTCGGTCAGCTGGTCCAACCCCTTCACTTTCCAGAGGAGAAAACTAAGATGTAGAGAGCTTAGGGGATCTGCCTACAGTCACAAAGAGAGGGATCTAGGTGGTACAGTAGATAGAGCACTAGGCTTAGAGCCAAGAAGACCTGAGTTTGAATCTTGCCTCAGACATTTACTAGCTATGTGGCCTTGGACACGTCACTTAACCTTTGTCTGCCTCTGTTTCCTCATCTATAAAACAGGGCTAGTAATAGCATTTATTTTGTTATCAACAACAGGGCTGTGAGATAACATATGTAAAGTGCTTTGCAAACCTTAAAGTGCTATAAATGTATATGGTAATTATTATTATTATTATTCTTATTAAGGTGAGTAGAAGCAAGGGTTCTGACCTTGGTCCTCTGACTCCAGATCCAATGTTCCTTCCTCTATTTTTTTGGTCAATTAGTTGTATCTGACTCTTTGTGACCCCATTTGGGATTTTCTTGGCAAAGATACTGGATTGGTATGCCATTTCCTTCTCCAGCTCATTTTACAGTTGAGGAAACTGAGGCAAACAGAGTTAAGTGACTTGCCCAGGATCACACAGCTAGGAAGTGTCTGAGGCCAGATTTGAACTCAGGTCCTCCTGACTCCATAACCGGCATTCTATCCATTGCACCACTTAGCTGCCCCTCCGTCCTCTATCCCACACTGCTATCTGGACTTTGTCCATCAATTCATCACCTGTGGTCAACCTAGACTGGTCCTCTGACCATTCAGTTAAACAAGCATTGTTTTTGTGCCAGGCACACTCTTAGGTGCTAGGAATTCAAAACCAGAAAAATGAAAACACTCTTTTCCTTCAAAGAGCTTCCATTCTGCTTGGGAGAATCAACATGTCCAGTGACTAGAAAATATAGGGGGCCCCAGAAGATTTAGGGCAGCCTGAAACCTTACAATTTTGGAGCCTCTAGCATATACAAAGTTAATGCAACATAATTTCATGGAAGGAGAACACCAGCAGTTAGGGGAAATCAAAAAAGGCCTCATGTGGGAGCCAAACCCTGAATGAAGCCAGAGATTCTAAGAAGCAGAAGTCATGAGGAAGAACATTCTGCTACAGGGCACAGCCTGTGCAAAGGCATGGAGATGGGAAACAGAACGTAACATACAGGGAGCAGCAAGAAGGCCAGTTGGACATCCAAGCCATCTCTCAATACATACTCAAAGCCTCTCCATCTTGTCAGCATTGGCCATTGGCACAGCCTTCAAGAAATCAGGGGCACCTCCACGTCATAATGAGATAAACTTGATAGTGGAGGGATTGGTAAGAAAAAACAACCATTGGGCAGCTGACATAGAGGGGCTTGGTATCAGAAGGTCTTTGTTTGAAGTTTGCTCTGCCACTTACTAGGCCTGTGACCTTCGACTACTACCACCACCACCACCACTATTACTACTACTACCACCACTACTGCTAGTACTACTACTACTACTACTACTACTACTACTACTACTAGTACTGCTACTGCTATGACCTTGGACACTAACTCCCACAGAGTAGGTTATACGGCCAGTATTTGTCAAATGAATGAGCCTCAGTTTCTCCACCTGCAAAGTGGATAGAACAAGACTTTTGTGAGAATCAAATGGAATAATGTGCTTGAAAACATGTTGTACACTATGAAGTGACGTATAAATGCCAGTCATCACTACTATACCTTTTGCATCCAGGAAGTTTAGTCATTTTTAAGAAAGTCTGCTGGCTGTTTCCACAAGGTTGAACCCACCCAGTGGATGGTGAACTCCTTAGAGGCAGGAACTTTGTCTTATTTAATTTAGATCTCCTCAGAGGCACAACAGTGTAGTAGGTAGAGAGGCCACACTTGGAGTCAGAAAGACCTGGATTCAAATCCTGCCTCTGACATTTAATTCATTGTGTGACCATGGGCATATCACTTACTGAGCCTCAGACTCCTCACTGAAAAATGAAGGTTTGATCTAGATGGACTTTGAGCTCTAAATCTCTGATCCTCTACCCTCTTGGTGCCCCAGGTAACTTTCTGAGGTTGTAAATTACAGATGAGTTGTTGATCTGTATTAGTGGATGGAATTTCCAAAGCACAGAGTTCTCTACATTGAAAATAATCATAGATTCCGGTAAAAAAATTCCCCTCAGCATGCATACAGTAAGCACTTAATAAATGTTTGTAAATGTGTTACTTGTAATGTAATATAAACTCCTTAAGGACAGGGACTATTTTAATTTTGTCTTTGTATTCTCAGCACCAGCTCAGTGCCTGGCACACAGTAGGCTTTTAATAAATATTTATTAGGAGCCAAATGGCCTCTCAAGTTAGATTATCAGTTTGTTGTCCCTTCCTGTATTGAGGTGGGAGGAGGTATCCAGGAATCTCTCATCCAGAGCCAAAGTAAATTATCAGACTTTAAAGCTCAAATTGCCATGTCGTGTGCGTGTGTGTGTGTGTGTGTGTGCAGATGTGATCAAGCATGTGGGTAGGGGTGGTCATAGGAGGAACTGATGACAGAAATCATTGTGTTTGTACCTGCAGGGGGAGAGGACTGGCATGTGTTATGTGTAGACCTTTTGGGAAGGTCTGAGCCCTTCTGTGCCTTAGGTATACCAAAGGCACCACTTGGATCCCGGCTTCTTTGGAGAGAACTCTTCCCCTGACTCCATGCTGCAGCTCAGTCATCTGCCCAATGCCACTAATGGGTCATCCATCAGATTCTCTTCGATTCTGGCTGACTTTGGCATGGAACACTCTGAGAAGGATAAAAAAAGGAGCTATTTGGGGAACTGAAGGTTTGGCTTTCAACACCAGCATAGACTCCAAAGAAAGCCAGTGGACAGGGTTGGAAAGAAAAGAAAAATCAGAAGTAGGAAAGAGAAAAAAACCCTCTTTCTTCTTTGGCGGGTCTGGAGTCAGTGATCTGCCCATCCCTCTAACAGGAATGCCCTCCCTGCTGAAGTTATGCTCTTCTAATGTCTCCAGAGATTACCAAAATGGTGGCTCCCATAATCTGAGCCAAGGTTAGAATTAATTTACTCATTCATGCATGCATGCAATAAGCATTTATTAAATGCTTTTTATGTGCCAGGTGCTGGGGATCAAAGACAAAACTGGAACAGCCTCTACCTTCTAGGAGCTTACAATCTTTTTCAGTCATTTTTCAGTCATGTCTAACTCTTTGTGTCCCCATTTGGGGGTTTTCTTGGCAGAGATACTGAAGCAGTTTGCCATTTCCTTCTCCAGCTCATTTTACAAATGGGGAAACTGAGGCAAACAGGGTAAAGTGACTTGGCCAGGGTCATAATCTAGTAAGTGTCTGAGGCCAGATTTGAACTCATGAAGACAAGTCTCCCTGATGCCAGCTGTCTCTGTGCACTCTGGCGCCACCTAGGGGCTCAGCTTACATTCTACTAAAATCAAAAAGTAATTGGGAGAACGTCATGCCAAATGCCCTTCAGCACCAACCTGCAGGTTAAAAATGACCTATCATACATGCTTCTTCCCCTACCCATTTATTTACTCCTGAGAAATATTAACAATAGTTAACTCACTTTTCTCACGGGATGTCAAGGTCTTCTAAGGACTTCCTCACAATCATCCTTTGAGGCAAGTAGTAAGAGGATAATTATTATCTCCATTTCATTGACGGGAAAATCACTTCCAGAGAGATCACATGACTTGCCCACAGATACAGAGGTAGTAAGTGGAGGCATCAGAATTTGAATTCAGCCCTCCTGGCTCCAAGTCCAGCATTCTTTCCCCATGTCCTAATTCCTATCCAATGATAAGTTGTTATTTTCTAGTTGAAAAAGAAGTGAATAAGGGAAGGGCATGGGCTTGACAGGTGGCCTGTGTGGTCCCAGAGCCACAAGCTAATTTGGGAAGGGTCTTCAAATCAGGACTGTGCCTGCTGAAAACCAAAGTTTTTGCTCATCTTTCAGCCTGAGCACCACCATTGTTGCTTTTTTGCAGAAGACTTTAGAGAATCCAAGTGAGAACCCGGATTACAGTCTATTATTCCTTACTGTCCAGAAAGGGGATTGATTGTGAAGACACCCCTCTTCCATGTAGTTCATCCTGGCAGTGTAGACCACTCCAGCGAGGAAACATAAGCCACAGAATAGATTAGTATCACCTTCTAGACATGATATGCAGAGGCAATTGTTGTAAAGGAAGGGGCCAAGGTTCTGGGAGTGAGGCTGCTTGGGCTGATCATGTATCAGGTATGCCCAGCAGAAGCTATATTGCTTCAAGTATCCTAGACTCCAGACTCCAAGGTGATAATATTACATCTTCTTTTATCCCTTGAGCTCCTTAAGGGAGTCTGAAGCCTTTTCTCATGGGCATGGCAAAATAGGTTTACCTATCTTTGTTTTAAATGCTTACTTTGTCTTTATAAACTGTGTTAACCATGAGCCTTTGTAGTCAATGTGTACCTATTGGGAAGACAGTTGGGAGGAGGCAACTGAAAGGGGAACATTTCAAGAGAAAAGATAGATCTAACGCTGAAGTGTTTTGCCAAAAGCCTATCACAGGTTAGGGGTTCGGATAAAACAAAAGGATGAAAGAGAGTGACAGATCCTTTCATCTTCCCAGAATGGAGAAAAAGGGTTATACTAGGAAAGCCAGTGGGGCAACAAGTCAGTAATGGAGTGAGGAGCAAATAGGAATGACTGAACAAACCTTGATCAGCTTATCACCCCAACATGAACTTTCAACCTGCTTCTCTTAAATATTTTTAGAAAACTCCCCTCACTCACCGTGGTTCACTAAGGGAAAAGAAGGTCATCTGCCAGGTTGGTGTGGTTTATCATCATCATCACCATCATCATCACCATCATCATCATCATCACCATCATCATCATCATCATCATAATCACCATCATCATCATCACCATTACCATCACTATTGTTGTTACTATTATTATTGGGGTTGGTATTTATATAGCACTTTTAAGTTGGCAAAGCACTTTATATGTGTTTTCTCATTTAATTCTCACAGCCACCCTGTAAAACAGGGTATTGTTATCCCCATTTTCCAGATGAGGAAAATGAGCCCAAGATAGGTTAGTTGACCTGCCTTGGGTCACACTATTAAAGTATCTAAGGCATAGTCCAGTACTCTATCCACCATGCCACCTAGCTGCCCTAAGGTTTAGTAGCTGCATTAGAAAAATAGTTCAAAGTGGGGCTGTCCACTGAAGCATGGGGTCCCCAGGATTGAGTGTAGAAAAGTAAAAACAGAATGTAGTCCTGTCTCCCAAAAAGAGGTGGGATGGGTAGAAGACGCAAAGAGGCAGATTTAGACTTAATGTCAAGAAAAATTCCCTAACAACGGGAGCCGTTCCCAAAGTGGAAGGGAGTGCTTAAGGAGGTAAAAAGTTTCCCTTCCCTGGAAGTCTTCAAGCAGAAGATGGATGACCAATGGTCAGGGATATTGTCATGGGGTTAAGGTCCGGACCGGATCACTTCCAACTCGGTGCCTTCCAGTTATGATTCTGTGAGGGAGAGGCAATCAATTAACACAAATTTATTAAGCACCTACTGTGTGCCAGGCACTGTGCTAACTGCTAGGGATACAAAAAGAGGCAAAAGACAGTCCCTGCCCTCAAGGAGCTCACAATCTAATGGGGGAGACAACATGCAAACAAATATGTACAAAGCAAGATATATACCAGATAAAAAGGAAATAATTTTAAAAGGAAAAGTGCTGGAATTAAAAGGAGTTAGAGAAGATTCATCTTCCTGAGTTAAAATATGGCCACAGATACTTCCTGGTTGTGTGACCCTGAGTAAGTCACTTAACCCTGTTTGCTTCAGTTTCCTCATCTGTGAAATGAGCTGGAGAAAGAAATGGCAAATTACTCCATTGTCTCTGCCAAAAAAAAAACAAACCAAAATGGGGTCACAAAGAGTCCTACATGACCAAACAACAACAAGGGAAGAGTTACAGCTTATAGAATGTAAGCTCCATGAGGGCAAGGACTGTTTCATTTTGATTTTGTATCCTCAGAGCCTTAGCACAGTTCCTGGCACATAGTAGGCACTTAATAAATGTTTATTGATTGAATGATTTGCTATCTATGCAAGTTTGGGTCAGTCACTTAACCTCCGTGGGCCTCAGTTTCCTCATCTGTAAAATGAGGCAGTTGGGCTAGATGTTCCCTGAGATCTCTTCCAGCTCTAAATCAGTGGTCTCTGATAGCTACAACTCCACCACTAACTTGCTTTGAAACCGTGGATTGGTCATTTGACCTGCCTGGACTCCAGCTCCCACTCTGATAATGTGTGGATTAGATGATTGGGTCTCAGTTTCTTCCTTTGTGGAATGAATGAGTTGGCGTTTGATGACCTTAAAGGTCCTTTCTAGTTCTAAATTTCAAGGCTCTATAGTGGACGAGATTCCATTCTTAGAGCACTCACCCTTCCTGGTGAGCTATTCAGAGCATGCACGATATTCTCTGTTTACTGCCAACCCAATGCATGGAATCTTGGTGAGACTGCTTCTTGGCATACTTAATGGAGAAGTCTCTCCTGCCTGCCCCCCAACTTCAGAGCATGCACAACTATTCCTTGATTATTTTCTGTTGGTGTTCTGCATGATGATTAAAAAAAAAAAAGCTTTGAATTTACTGCTGAGTTAGGACTAAGTGTGTATGCCAGAGTTTCAAATCTTCCCCGGCAGCTTTTGAGTGAGGAGTATTGCTGTGAGTGACCAGGTCAGAGAGGGGCAGGAGGCTGCATATCTCCCACCTGGCTTCCATGTGTCTGTGAACACATGACTCTGTGGTTTGTTTGTTTATTTTGTCTCTTTTGTGTTTGTTCTTTCCTGATTGTAGGTGCGGGTTACAACTGTATGAGCTTCAAAAGGTCATGAGAATTATCAGGGGTCCTCTCAGCAACCAGAGTCAGTAGCAGAGACCACTGGAGCCAGCAGTAGCTGAGTCTAATAAAGTCTTCCCTGAAGAGCTATCTGCTTGACCCAGTCCAGCAGTGGATTGACCTAGCAGCTAGGAAAAGGAGCCAATCCAGTGGATCAAGGGGTGATTTTTCTTCCTTCTTTCTCTCCCTTTCTTCCTTCCTTTCTTCCTTCCTTCCGTCCCTCACTCCTTCCTTCTTCCCCTGCTTCTTTCCTTCCCTCTTTCCTTTCCCCTTCCTTTCCTCCTTCCTTCCTTCCTTCTTTTCTTCATTCCTTCCTTCTTTCCTTCTTCTTTCTGAATTTATATCCTTAGCGCTTATCACAGTGCCTGGATCATAGTTAATAAATGCTTTTTCATTCATTCATTCATTCATTCATTCATTCATTCATGGTCCTCTTCAAGAATGAAGAACAAACAACAGCTATGTACTAGGCACCGTATTAGGTGCTGGGGGTACAAGAACAAAAATGAACTAGTGCCTGCCTGAAGAAGCTTACAGTCTATGCTGAAAAACAACCTGTGCACACAGATCCACAGGGAATTTTCAGGGAAGAGGAATATTAGCAGCTAGGAGGATCAGCAAAGGCCATGCACAAGATGGCACTTGAACGACCTTCCTTGTGAGAATCTCGGGGTTCTAAGACAGAGGAAGGTGGGGTGCATTCTGAGCAAAGGAGACGGCCTGTGCAAAAGGCCAGAGGGAAGGTGGAATATTGCGCATGAGATTAGCTTGCCAGGACTACATCATGTGTGTCAAGGAATAATGTAAATAAAATAGAAGGGTGAGTCGGAGCCAGGGTGTAAAAGGCTTTAAATGCCAGAGAAGTCTGAATTTGATCCTAGCAGTGATGGGGAAATGCTGGAATTTATCGAGCAGCGGAATGACTCGGTCAGGCCCGGGCTTTAGAAAAGTCAGTTCGCCTGCTCTGCAGAAGATAATTTGGAGAGGGAAGGAAGTGGAGGCAAGGAGGCCAATGACGAGGCTGTTGTCATAACCCAGGCAAGAGGTGATGAGGGCCTGCCGCAGGGTGGAGGCTGTGTGTGTGGAGAGAAGGGGATAGATCTAAGCAGGGGAAATGGCAAGATTTCGAAATCGGCAGAATGATGGGGTTTGAAATGAGGGAGAGTGAGGGGCAGAGGATGAGGACAAGGTTATGAACCTGGGGGGCTAGAAGGGGGACAATTCTTCTAATTCTAACACTGCCTGTACTTCCCTCCCATAGGACAGGGGAAAGAGTACCGGATTTGGGGTCACAAGTTTGACTCAGTTTGACTACTCACTCTTACTCGCTCTATTGCCTTTTTTCCCCCAGGTGATGTTGGACAAGTCACAACCACCCTGTGCCTCAGTTTCCTCACCTGTGAAAACAAGTTTTAGATGGCCTCTAAAGTCCTTTCCAGCTCCAGATCTATGATTGCATGAATCTCCCCCATCTTTTCCCACCTTAAAAAGGTACTTCAGACATCAGAATGATAGTCGAACAAGAGGACATTAGGGAAAATTAGGTATCTAAAATAGAAGAATAATTTTCACTCAACTCTTCTGACCGCATGAAGCTTTTCTGCCGTCCTTCCTTTTCCCTTCTCGACATGAGCCAGGTATTAAGGAGATATTACGCTTGTAAATTCTTAAGATTCACAGCACAATAACCTAGACCCAAGCAACTTGAGATTAAAAAGGGCCCTCTGCTCATTAAACGCAGCAAAGTTTTTCAACAGTTTAAAGAGATTGTCCTGGAACTCTCTGTTCTTTTCCAAACTGACTGGCAGTCTTCTCCCTGGCTGGAAAGAGGTCCACATTTCATCCTGTTCAGTAGAATTTTTAAGGTTTAAAAACATTTGGTGCAGAGAAAAGAAGGCTGGTTTTTGAGTCAGATAGTCAGGGAATCAATGGCCAACTCCCTCATTTACCAGACATGACTGAAACAATTCAATAAGAACAACATTCTCATCTGTAAAATAGGGATAGTCATGTGCAAAGACCTTTAGAATTGGACTCTGGCTGACCATCCCAGGCTGATTTCCCTTCCATCCTTTGCCAGTCTGGACTACTTACTTTGGCTTGAATTCAGCACTGCATCTCCTGCGCCTTTGCATAGATGGTCTTCATGGGGCACAGTGTGTAAGAGCCCAGAAGACCTGGTTTCAAATCCCACCTGAACCACTCACTATCTGGGTGACCTTGGACAAATCACAGCTTTTCTCAACCTCAGCTTCCTCAACTGTAAAATGGGGCTAATCATAGTGCCTACCTCCTAGGGTGGTGGGAATCAAATAAGAGAACATATGCACATTGCTTTGCAGACCATGAAGTGCTGTATTAATGTTTGTGATTCCATGCCTGGAACTTTCTCCTTCCTTGTCTTTATTTCTTAGAATCCCTTGTTTCCTTGGACCCAAAGCTTTTCCTCATCCCCCTGCTCCCTCCCTCTCCGGCCTCAAATTGTCTCGGATACACTTAGCTGTTTGCATCAAGTGTCTCCCCAGTAGAATGTAAGGTCCTTGAGGGAAGGGACCTCATTTTGGTTTTGTGGTTACTATGCCTGCACCTACTCAAATCCTCCAGTGGATCTGTGACCTCAGCACTGGGGATGTTCCCTCCCAGAGCAGAGAGTGTTCCGTTCACACCCAGGCCTTCTGGGCAATTTTTGTCCATACCTTCCCATCAGTTCACCAGAGGTGTCCCCTCAATGTCCTGAAGGCTGCTCTCAGTTTCTCCAGATGTCACAAAGATGCCAGTGGTGCATGGCGCCTGCCTGAGTCTCTCCCCACTCCAAGCCAACCTTCATTCAGCTTATGAAGTGATAGTCTCTAAAGTGTAGGTCTGACCACGTCACTCCTCTGCTCGGTAAACTCATTTG
This sequence comes from Vombatus ursinus, assembly GCF_900497805.2. Lineage (NCBI taxonomy): Eukaryota > Metazoa > Chordata > Mammalia > Diprotodontia > Vombatidae > Vombatus > Vombatus ursinus. The sequence continues at coordinate 28,549,153 of NW_020954546.1, forward strand.
GCTCCCTATTGCCTTGAGTATCAAATATTAATTCCTCTTTCCAACCTGACCCCTTCCCATCTTCCCCATCTTCTTATACTCCCTTCCCTTCTATACATTCCATGACCCAACTATACTAGACTACTTGCTGTTCCTCTCACACAGCAAGTGGGTCATCTCTCATGTCTTTGTGTCTCTCATGTCTAGAATACTGTCCTTCCCAACCTATGAATGCTTGGAATCTCTGACTTCCTTTCTTTTCTTTTTCCTTTTCTTTCTTTCTTTCTTTCTTTTTTTTTTTGATGAAGCAATTGGGGTTAAGTGCCTTGCCCAGGGTCACACAACTAGTAAGTGTCAAGTGTCTGAGGCTGGATTTGTCTGACTTTCTTTAAGACTCACCTATAGCACAGCTTCTAAAGAGGCCCCCACCTGCCCCCATACCTGACTGCTAGTGCCAACCCCTTTAAAATGACCTGTATTTATCTTGTGTTATTATTTTTTTCTGATTTATGTATGTTGCCTCTACCATTAGAATGGAAACCCCTTGAGGGTAGAGACTGTTTTTGTTTTTGCTTTGTATCCCCAGGATTTAGCCCGATGCCTAGCATACAGTAAGCACTTAATAAATGCTTCTTCATAAATTGATTCCCTGCAATGTGACCAGTCCCTCTCCTCTTTTGATCATACATTTTCCACGTGTTACCCTTGCTTCTGGTTCCTTCTTGTAGTTCCTCATTTATTATATGTTAAAGCTAGCTCACACTTCCCCCCTCCCCCACAGGCTTCCTCATCCTGCTCTGAGTGATACTCATTGTTAGTGTTTCAAAGGCTAGTTTTCTATGACTCACAGTTATGTAACATCCATAGAATGATAGAATATTAGTGGTGGCTGTTGCTTCTGGGAGAAGTCTGGAATCTTTGTGCTTTGAGAGTTTTGTCATTTCCCAAAGGCAAGTCAGTCTATGACCCTCTTCCTGTTTAATTTAGAGACCAATTTGTCCACTTTTGCTGTCTATATATCTATCAATGCATAAATTGTCCAAGATGTGTCTTTGAAGGTAGATTGTCTGAGATATATTTATGTGTGTGTATATATATATATATATATATATAATATAGATGTGGAGATTATGTACAGATGTCCAAGATATATCTATAGATGTAAATAGATATATAGATTGTATGTATATATACATATGTATATGTATATAGAAAAATATCTGTATTTGTATATAGACACACAGATGATCTAATAGGTATATATATGTTTATATAGATATATAAATTATTTGTCCAAGATACGTCTGTATCTTCACAGATATGTAGAGTGTCCTAACTCTACAATCTAACAATCTAACCCCATTGGCAGGGGATAGCATCTATGCATCCATAGATTGTCCAAGATATGTCTTCCTGGATATATAGATTATTTAAGATATATTTATATGTGTAGATTATACAAAGATGTGTAGATGCCCAAAATATTTCTGTATATGTACATAGATATATAGATTGTCTGTCTAAGATATATTGATATCTGTATAGATATATAGGATGCCTAAGAGATATCCATCTATCTATCGATCCATCCATCCATCTATCTATCCATCCATCCATCCATTCATCTGTCTATCTATCTATCATCCAATATAACTACATACGTATATGCAGTTATGTATAGATATATCTCAGACAGATAATAAAAATTTCATTCATTTACACTCACATCTATCTGAGTTCTATTGGTTGTCCATTTAACTACAAATCACAAACTGAACAATCGACATCATTCATCCATTTGATTTTTCCTGCATGAATGGTTAGGCCAAACTCTTTGAGGTGGTTAAGGATCTCTTCCAGGAAGCTCTGCAGCGTCCCAGGGCTTGATGTTATCCACAGATAAAAGCATCTAGAAGACCTCACTGTCCTTCCTGTTCAATTTGGATTCTGTCCTGGATCCCCACCATGATGGTGATGATCACATTTGGCAAACCTACGTCTACTTGCTTATATCTTGCCTGAAATTTATAAATAATAGGTCATAGAGCAAGATTGTTGTGTTGTTTGTTTCAGTTGTGTCTAACTCTTTGTGATCCCATTTGGGGTTTTCTTGGCAGAGATCCTGGAGTGGTTTGCCATTTCCTTCTCCAGCTCATTTTACAGATGAGAAAACGGAGGCAAACAGGGTGAAGTGACTTACTCAGGGTCACACAGCTAGTAAGAGTCTGAGGCCAGATATGAAGTTAGGTCTTCCTAACTCCAGGTGCGGCCACCTGGTTTCTCTAGAACAAAGTTATCTCTGCTGTATATTTTAAGAAATATTAAATGATTTTGATGTGTTGATGGGAGAAAACATTAGAACAGAGATCTTAAGGAGGCATTTTGCATTACCAAATCACATCTTTAAAAATAATCAACAAGTGATTATCTCAGTGGGATCTTCTATTCTCTATATCTTTCAGCTAATTGGGTTGTTTATACTTCTAAGTGTACGTGTTGTTTGCCCTGATAGAATGCAAGCTACCTGAGGGCAGGAACCATTTTACTTTTATTTTTGTATTCCCAAAATATTGTACAGTGGCTGGCACATGGACTGATTGGTTTAAATAGGTCAAGATGGAGTTGGTTTTAGCTGCATGTCATAGCTCTTTCCCATTTTAATTTTTCTAATTTTTGTACTAATTTTGCTCTTTGCTCTAACAAGTCCGTGGGTTGGTTGTGCGTAGAAAGTGGATTCAGGAATGATTTCCCTCATCAGTAATGAGTTGTTTCCTGTCAATTAGAACATAATGAGTTTCATTTGGGGCCCTGAATATAGTAGATGCTTTAAAATGTTTGTTGGCTTGATTTAGAAAGGGCTCTCTGAATTGTAAACTTCAGAAGTAGCATCTTTTTTTGGAAGTAGAGGGGAGAAAGGGATTTTCTTTCTTCTAATTCAGAGTAAGAGCTCAATTTCTTCTCCCACTCACCCACAAACCATCACCAATGTCGGGGGCTACCTAAATGACCACTCTCTCTTTTTGTCCCCATCTAGATTCTACTCTGGGAAATCTCACAAGTGTCTTGAATTCTCATAATGATCCGTAAAGACGGAAGGAGAGGTGAAAGTCATTATCACAGATTTAAAGGGACCTCCCATGTGGATGTTTTGTCCATATTTGGTATCTAGGCAGGAGAGCACTTAAATTACCCTAATGAAATGACTGTTTTACTTTTAATGATGGCTGGGGAAGGTCAGCCTGGAAGTCTTCCTCAAGTCTAGCCATAGACTTTCATGCTGTGACTGAAAGCTGTTTTCTCTTGGGCTGTCATAGAAACGAGCAAGCCTTTCTTGAAACATTCTAAGTAGTACTATCATTTCATTACAAAAATACGATTTTTAATGTTCCTCAAATTACCCTGTCTCCAGAGGAGCAGTTAATAATCAGACACATTTGTTCTTCATTTTCATACATGATCACACTTCAACTCTGAAAAAAAAAGAGGCTCTAATTAGCAGCAGAAAGAAATGTCTGGGTCTCTGTGTTGTGGCTGCAGAGTAATAACTCAGAGGGACCAGGAGGGGAAGGCTGTTCTTTCTCATCAGAGGGTCACCCAGAATGTGAAAGCGTCACATACATAAATCTGCCCAGTGTGGGGTCCGCATTGGCAGGGGACAGCATCTTCCTCCTCCTGGAATGTAATATACTGGGACCAGTGGGGGTCAGCGTCCAAATGCCAGGCATGTCAGGACATTGAAGAGAAGAAGGTCCTAGGGTTCTCAAGGAACTGCTTTCTCTCTCTCCTCTCCCAGAAAAGAGTGGAAAATTTATCCCCAGTTCCCTAAGCTTTCAGTCATGTGGTTCCTTTTAGGAAAGAATTGTCCTAGGTTAGAGAGTGAATCATTTTACTTCCCGGGCCTCAGTTTCCCCATCTGTAAAGTGAAATGTTGGTGTTGGAAAAGACTTTAACTTTGGATTATAGACTCCAATCCTTTCACTTTCTAGAGGGAGAGAAGGACATTGAGGCTCAGAAAGGGGAAGTAAATTTGCAAGGCCACAAAGCATATTATTGGCAGAGGCAAACAGGTCCCCTGATTCTTAGTCATAGAATCATAGATTCAGAGTTGGAAGAGACATCAGAAATCATGATGCCCAACCCCCTCATCTTACATATGGGGAAACTGAGGCTTCAGGGTAAATGTTAAGTTAACTGGGGCAAAAGGTTAAGTAACTTGCCCAGAGTCAAACAGCTAGTAAGTCTCTATGACAGGATTCAAACCCAGAACTTTTGATCAGCTCTCTGTCCACTGGATTTCTCCTCCCTCCCCTGCTACGGTTGCCTCACCTCTATCGTAATAGATGATTGACTAATAGAACCAGTAGTCTTATAATATATTTTGAATAAATTGAACTAAGCCATAAGAAAAGCAATACTAATAATATAATGAATATAATTATATAATATATAATAACATAATAACACAAGAAAATAAAATAATGAAAATAATAATTATGGGAACATGGGTTAGAGCTGGAAGGAATGTTAGAGAACATGAGTTCAAAACTTTCATTTTACAGAGCAGGAAACTGAGGCCCAGAGAGGAAAGTGATTTACCTAAGGTCACACAATCAATCAACAAGCATTTATTATGCACTCACTGTTTGTCGGGACTAACGTACTTTTTTCTAGGAAGAGACACATTTGTATCTAGGTCTTCTGATTCCAAACACAACAGTAAAACCTGGATGATTAGAAGCCTTCAATGCCCAATAATACAACTTTTAAATTGTTTTACATTTCTAACATCGTTTTTAATCAAGATAGAGACAAACATTTATTAAGTACCTACTGTGTGCTGAGGAGGCAACTAGGTGGCTTAGTACATAGAATGCTGGGCCTGCAGTCAGTGGACCTGAGATCCACTCGCTAGCTGTGTGACCCTGGGCAAGTCCCTTAACCTCTGTTTGCCTAGGAGACAGGTAGTTGGCTCAGTGGATAGAGTGCTGAGCCTAGAGAGATGAAGACCTGAGTTCAAATCCGAGCTCAGACACTCGTTAGCCATATGACCCTGGGCAAGTCACTTGACTCTGTTTGCCTTAATCCATTGGAGAAGGAAATGGCAAACCACTCCAATATCTTTGCCAAGAAAATCCCAAACAGGGTTAGGAAGAGTTGGACACGAATGAACAACTTTGTCCTGAGGGCTGGGGGAGATAAAATTCAGATGGGCCGATGCCTGCTCTCATGGAATTTATAGACTAGATCCCCCAAAATCTCCAAATGGGAGGTCCTCACCTTAATTCTCTGAGGTCAGAGCAGACTTCTCTCCCCATTTTACAGATGGAGAAACCGAGGCTTATGGGAGTTAACAGAACATACTGGTACACTTCTGTTCAAATTCTTCCAGAATATATGTCTCTCTTGCTTTGGGAAATACTGGAGATGGGGGTGTCCCTGGCTCAGACTGCAGCCAGGCCCTGGGATTGGGCTTCTGAATTATAGACAAGCTCGGTGTAAATTACAGGGTTCCTGGGGTGCCTGACCATGATTTGAAGAGCTGAAAAATAATCACCATAGAGCATCCTGGGAGGACTTTCCTCATATAGCACATGGCTCCAGGATACACGGAGGGAGCCTTGCTTTCTCTCTACTTCTTCATTAGGCAAATTCTCCATCCTTCTATTGGACTGAACTAGGTCATCCATTCAGAACCACAGAAATAGTCCTAAACACCCTTTTTCTTCAATTGTAGGAGAGGGACAGAAACAAGTATTTATTAATTACTATTACTAATTTATTAATTACCAATTTACTACTAGGGGCCCGGGCGCTGGGCGTTTTTACAAATATTATCGCAGTTGATTCTCACAACTTCCCCAGGGAGGTAGGTGCTGTTATTATCTCCACTTTGCAATTGAGGAAACTGAGGCAGACAGAGGTCAAGGGACTTGCTCAGGGTCACACAGGTAGGAAATGTCAAAGGCTGGATTTGAACTCAGGTTTTCTTGACTCTAGGACCCATGCTCTACCCACTGAGCCACCTAGCTGCCTCAATAATGGGGGTGTGCTACACTAATCCTCTGGAATCTGTTAATGTTCTCAGAATCAGTTAGCACAGGGCAGAGCTGTGCAGTGGGGTAGGGGATTGTAGAAAGCGAGAAGTGGAAAGGATTTAGCCTGCCCAGAGAGAGGACGTGACTGAGCTGGTGACATGTTACAGAATCACAGGTCCAGAGCAGGAAAGGACTCCAGAGGCCAGCTGGTCCAATCCCTTCAGTTTGCAGATAAGGAAATTGAGGCCCAGAGCAGTTCATTGACTTTGTAGGGTCACACAAATAGTAACCCAGCTCCTCTGACACAGGCATCAGATCCAGAGAGAGAACCCACTTCTCCTGACTCCCAGTTCATGCATGCCATGAGACCTACCAGAAAACCAGATCATTCAAGATTTTTTGTCCCCAAATATTCTAGCAATGGTTTTCTTCTCATTTCTCCAAATCTTCTTGTTACAGGGATGGTCAGGGGAATCCCCTGATATGTGGGACTGAGGACTCTCCCATGAAGCTGAGCATGCCCCCATTGGCCCCCAATACCTGCTCTAGCCCCTCAAGAAAGGACCCAAGAGGAGCCTCTGGTGAAGGGCCCAGAACACGCATCCCTCCAAAATCTGACCCAAGAGTTTCCCCTCTCCTCTGACCCCAGGCCCAGAAGGTGGCTGCTTCCAGGCAGCACTGCCACAGTTTTTAATGTGTCTGGACGGTTTTTGCAGGTCATTTTTCACAGCTCCCTGGGGGCTTGTCCTGGAAAATCCAACTTCCTTTTCTTAACTCAAATGGAATTTTACATTCAGAGCTAAGGGTCTGGTCAGGAAGGAAGGGTTTCAAGCCACTGCTTCTACCCTCCACCCCCAGGGGCGAGAATGGCCTATTGCACTGAACCCTATCCCGAACTATGGGACACACACACACACACACACACACACACACACACACACACACGCTAACCCATCACACACACAAATTCTCATGTATCCACACACAAACTTTCACGTCCTTATACTTTTACACAAACTTTTTTGCACACACACACACACACACATTCTGACACACTACACTTACACAAATTCTCATGTACCCACACACAAACCTTCATGCCATCATACTCTTACACAAACTTTTTCACACACACACAAACTTTTGTGCCCTCACACTCACAAACTCATAGTCCTCACTTATAGACTCTTGTGCATTTTATATACAACAGAAACTATTGTGCACTCACAACCACACACAAACTCTGGGGCACTAACCCTCTCACACACACACATAAACTCATGTGCTCACACTCACACTCAGATGCTTACCCAGATTCTTGCACTCACAGTCATGCATCATCACTGACACAAACCCTCCTCCCTTATAATTACCCTTTCCCCACCCCTAGTAGTCAGTCTTCAGCATCTGCCTTTCTGGCCCCCTTGTCCCGAGCAGAAAGAAGAACAGGTACTACCAGCAATGACATTTCATATTCATTAAGTCCAGGGGTTTCTAACCTTGGATTGTGTCATAGACCCCTTTGTCAGTGTGGTGAAACCTACAGACCCCTTCTCAGAATAATGTTGCAAAATGCCCACTGCTGCAAAGGAAACGGCTTCTACTGAAATAGTTATGAAATTAAAAAACACAATTTCATGGCGCAGCTCCCTTCTTCCCTCAAGAACCCTTGATCTAGCCTGCCTGAAAAATTAAAGCGCTTCACACGCATTACTTGGGAGAGATTATGAATCCTGAGCTACTGCATTTTGTTTAAAAAACAATAATAAAAAAAGGCAGAATCTTCCTTGCCTGATGCCTATGTGAAATTCTCCCAAACCAAAGAGAGTTTCCAGGAGATTGACAGAAGAGCGTGGCAGGGCCCAAAGCCGAGCCCTTTGGAACCAGGCAGCACCGACCATCCTCACCCTCTGCCCCCTCCACTCCCTGTACCCCTTTGTGTGACACTTGGGCAGATTTGGGGTGCAGGGGCCTCGGAGGCTGGTCAGGTCCAAAGGTGGCTGGTCTACCAGGATATAATTGGACAAGTCTTGCTGACCTTGGGGCTTGGAAAAACAAAAACAATAGCAAGCAACCCTATCCAGCCTTTCCATCTGCCCCTTGTATCTGCTGCATCAGGTACCTCTGGTCCTGTAACTGTCTCTGTCACAACTGGGAGAACATATCACCCATGGGGAGGGGAGGCCCCTGGTGTCTGCCAGGAAGAGGCATTGCCCAGAAAGGCCCTCACCCAATGAACTTCTGATCCGGGGGCCCTGTTTGTGTCTGGAAAGGTTTGCAGTTCTCCCACCTCACCATTTCCAAAGGCACAGGTCAGACCATGCTCCTCCCCAGCTCGGCAAACTCCAAGGGCTCTCTCGGACCTTTGGGGTCAAGTCCAAACAGCAGTCTAATAATAGCTAGAATTTCCATAATGCTTTACAAACATCATCTCATTTTTCTCCTCACCACGACTCTGTTAGGTGAATGTTACTATTATTCCCATTTTACAGATGGGAAAACTAGACTGAGGTTAAGTGACTTGCCTAGGATCACAAGCTAGTTGGATTTGAACTCAGTACTTCCTGACTCCAAGCCCAGCTTATCCACTAGGTCCCATTAGCTGCCTCTGGTATTAAAGGCCTACCTTTCCAAGCTTCTGCATTACTCCTCTTGGAGAACTCTTACAGGAAGCCCTCCCAGGTTTCCATGCTCTTCTTCAGACATGGCACTCTATCCCTCAACTCTGGACCTTTCTTTGCACAAGCCTGGAACACAATCCCCCCTGACCTCTGCCTTTTAGAATACTTAGTGCCCTTTGAAGCCCAGCTCAAGGACCAGTTCTATCAGGAGGCCCCTTTCCCCATTACCTTTGGGGTGTGTGTGTGTGTATGTGTGTGTGTGTGTACTTAAATGTCTTCATATTGTCTCCTTTGGTAGAATGTAAGCTCTCTGAGGTCAGGGACCCTTTCATTTTTATTATTTCCTCAGGGCCTAGTAGTTATATAACAAATGTTGATTGATTGATTGATTGTTGATTGACATCAGAAGAAACCAAGGCCCAGATTGGGGTGGTAACTGAGTCTCTGTCAGATCTTCAGAGCTTTCCACTAGTCCACAGAGCCTGGTTCTCCTGGCACCTGACTGGAGCCGAGCCAAGGACCTAACGGTCAAAGAGCAGCACCGTGGAGGGGTGAAACCCAGCTTTGTCATTTCCTGGCACTACTGTTTTGGGCAAATCACTGTCACTCTGGAGGCCTCAGTTTCCTCTTTTATAAAATGGTGTGGGGGGGCCAGCTAGATTGCACAGTGGATAGAGCACTGGCTCTAGAGTCAGGAGAACCTGAGTTCAAATCTGGCCTCAGACACATAACACTCACTAGTTGTGTGACTCTGGGTAAGTCACTTAACCCCAAATTGCCTCACTAAGAAAAAAAAAGACAATAAAATGAGGGGATTGGGTTCGAGATGACCTCCAAGGTTTTTTCCCCCCTAGTATGCAAATGTGTGATTCCTGATGTCTGTCATTGTGAGTGTGTGTCTATGTATATATGGAGGGGTTTTTTCAAGGGAATGGGGGGAATTTGTGGTGGGGGACGAGGAACGCAATTAGTAAAGAAAAGGGGAGCAGCCAGGCCACAGGATCCCAGCTCTAGACCTGGGAGGGTCCTCAAAGGTTTTCTAATTCAACCCCCTTGTTTCATAAATGAGGAAACTGAGGCCCACAGAGAGTAAGTGTCTAAGGTCACAAAGCCATCGGTGTCCAGGTTAGGATTTGAACCCCGGGCTTATGAAAGCCAGTGTCCTTTCTGCTGTAACACGCTGCTTCCCCCACCTAGTGAGTCATTCCCTGGCAAGCTATTTTTAACATTTCAATTCATATTTCAAGACTGGACTATAAAAATTCTCCTTTAATGCCATTCTATTTTTATTTTTTAAAACATAGCAGGGACTTATAAAGTCACAAAGGAAAAACTGGATTTGGGAAATATAAATATTATATTGATAGGAAATTGAAGGAAATTAATGTAGAGTCAAGGCAGAGTGCTTCGATTTATCATTTCCTGAAGCACTTATTTCTGTTCTTACACAGAGTAGGCACTTAATAAATGTGAATGACAGGCTGACAGATGAGAGGATCTCTGAACCTACTCCCCTCTAGCTTCAGATCTGTGATCTTATGAAAAGGAATTTTGGGGGGAAAGCAAAAGCCAGCAACCCTCCGATAAAATTCAAAGTCTTGGCAAACTTGGGTAGGTATGCCCACCGCCCTCATTGAGGCACTATTGCCCCCATATATGAGGCAGAAGAGGAGAAGTGTTTCATATATGAATTATACCGAGGCAAAGTTGGGGTGTGGATAGAGGGCTAGCCTTGGGACCAGGAAGACCTGGCTTTGGGTCTAGCCTCGGACACACATTTCACCCAGGGCAAGTAACTTAACCTCTCATTATCCCTAGGCAGCTAGGACTTTATTACTACATAGGAAAGGATCCATATTGGTGGAGGGAGGTCCCATACAGGGAGTTGCACACAGATGACATCAGCCTCCCCTCCCCTCCAAATTGTAGTTTTTTCAATTGTTGAATGTTTAGTCATTTTTTTTAGTCATTTCTGACTCTTCATGACCCCATTTGGGGTTTTCTTGACAGAGATACTGGAGGGGTTTTCTATTTCCTTCTCCAGCGCATTTGACAGATGAGAAAACTAAGGCAAACAGAGCTAAATGACTTGCCCAGGGTCACACAGCTAGTAAGTGTCTGGGGCTAGGTTTGAACTCAGAAAGTTGAGTCTTCCTGACTCCAGGCCCAGCGTTCTATGCACCATGGTGCCATCTGGCTGCCCCACAGTTGCTGAATTGTAAGTTTTAAAATGCTATGGAAGATGTGGTCATTATTTTTTAGTTGTTAGAGAACCTGGTCTAAAATCCTATCTCTGTCACTTATTACCTCTTTGAAGTTGGGCAAATAATTTTACTCCCTATGCCTCAGTTTCCCCCTCTGTCAAATGATGGGGTTGTACTCAGTGCTCTCCAAGGTCCTTTCGAGCTCTAAGCTGATAAAGTCAGGGCATGTGAGACCCTGGTTCACAGAGTTTAGAGAAAATCAGACCCTAACTTTAATCTAGGGTCATGGAAGGGCCTAAAGAGAGCATCTACTCCAACCCCTTTATTTTACAGACAAGGAAACTGAGGCTCAAGGAGGTCACATGACTTATCCAAGGTCAGGTAAATGGCAGAATGAGGATTTGAATCCAGGTACAGTGGATAGAGCACCAGGACTTGGAGTCAAGAAGACTCATCTTCCTAAATTCAAATCTTGCCTCAGACACTTACTAGCTGTGTGACGGCTGGGCAAGTCACTTCACCCTGTTTGTCTCAGTTTCCTCATCTGTCAAATGAGCTGGAGAAGGAAATGGCAAACCACTCCAGGATCTTTGCCAAGAAAACCCCAAATGGGGTCATGAAGAGTCAGAAACAACTGAACAACGTAATTCTCTGATTCTATGTTTTTGAGATTTAGGCATAAGGCTGCAAAAAAAAAATGCCCTCAGACATTATTACTGGAGTTGGAGGAGAGGAGGTGGGGTAAAATTGTGAGTGCTGGCTGTAAGATGGGGAGCAGGGGATGGGTGGGGATGACCGATTGGGGAGGAGGTAGATCCTGGGGCAGGAAGTATGGGCCAGGCCCAGAAATGCATATTTGAGTTGAATGAATCCTGATGGCCCATCAGGTCTGGAAATGATTTTGTAGCTAAGTTGGGTCCAGGGCTTGGGTGGTTCCTCTGGGACATGCAGTCAGGAAGGAAGGGCGCCCTGCAGAGCAGCCTGGGTGAGAAACGAAACTCCACAGATGTGCCTTCTTCCCCAGCCAGCACAGAGCTGGAAGGCCCACCCATCTCCTCCAGGCCTTCCCGGATTAGCCTCAAGCCACTGAATGCTCTTAGCCTAGACCACATTGGCCCTCAAAGCTTATTCATTCATTTTCATCCATCCATCCATCCATTCATTCATTTATTCTTTCTTTATTTCATCCTTTCATTCATGTCTCAAAGATTTTACAATAACTGGTGTTTAGTTTGTGAATCATTTTCAATCATTCTCATATTTTTGTAGGGACACAGACAGGGGCTAGGAACTCTGTTAACTCATCTGTAAAATGGGGGTGAGATGGGATGGGATGGAATGGAAGGGAGGACTGTGTGGAGCAGCCCATTTTGACTGAGATTCAATACTTCCTGTATGGCATGGAAGACGAGGGAAATTAGAGCTAGAGATCGGATGGATACCAGCACTATTGGATTGTGGTAGCTGATCTTGGTTCTCTAGGCAGAACGAAGTAAAGGCTTTCCCAAGAAGGCAAAGAGCAGAAAACTCATTATAAACCATTTCTGAATTCAATAAGTTACGTTTCATTAATGGAGTCAAACAATACACAAACCAAAGCAATGAGAAAATAGGAGAGATTATTAGCAAACATCTCCAACAAATACAGAGCGAGGACTAAATTAATTTTACCACTGACCCCACTACCTTTAATATATATGATAATGGTACTATTAATAATGACTTTCCCAAATTCCACTTGGGATTTAGGTTTTCCAGGTAGGAAAGGATGAGGTCTAGGGTTATTGTCAGTAGGTTTTTAGAGCTGGGTTTCCTTTGGATGAGATGATAATGGCCACGCCAGGCCAGGGACATCCAGGATGGAATATTCCCAGGGATTGGTGGGGTCTGTGCTTGACTGGGGAGAGAAAGGAGGTGTGATTGGCATTATTTATATTTTTTTTTCTCAAGGAGGAAACATCAATGGCCTAGAATCATGGAAATCCATACAGCCTGCTTAAAAAAAAAAAAACAGAGCAAGTATTTCTGAAACTGTTTCCTTTCTGCGAGAACCACAGGGCTCTGGATTTTTCCCACAAAAGGCAATAGATTTTAGCAGATACCATCTCATGGTAAAACTGTCCTCAGTCTTCTCCAGGATAGAAAAGAATGGGTGCTTCAAGCATACTCTTACCGTAGATCCAGAACTATGCAAGAGAGCTGGGAAGTGACAAGATCTTTATGTGAGCATGTGGATCTGCGGTCCCTCTCTTGGCCATTTTAACTGAGATTCAAGACTTCCTGTCTGATATGCAAGGAGAGGGGAAAGAGGGTTAGAGATTGGATGGAGATTGGCACTGCTGGGCTGTGGTGGCTGCTAGCCGCTGAGGCCCAAGACTTATCTGTTGATGGTTGAGACTACAGAAGGAAGAACTGGTGAGCAGTGGCTCCCAGTAGAGGCACAAGACAGGGTTAGAGGTGCCCTTGTTTGTCAAGACCTGAGGACAGGACGCCCCATCTCAGTGCTCTAGAGTTTCACTTGGGACAAAAAGCACAGCAGCAGAGGCAGGAGGGTCACTGGCAGGTGACCCTTTGGCCTGAGCCAAAGCCAGCCCTGCTGTGGCTGCCAAGACACAGGAGCCCAGGGAGGGAGGAGATTGGCTCTGGACCAGAGACTTCTGGAGCTCACAGGGTGGGAGGATCAAAAGAGAGGGTGGCACAGGACAGAGTCTTCAGCAGAAAGGACCTTGGGAAATAATTCACCACCCTCCTCATTTACCTTTGGAATGGTGGCTTGCCCCAAATGGCTCCCTGCCCATTTTCTGCCCTGGATTCAGGAACTGAGTCTCTCTTAGCTGAGATTTATACACCAACAGCCTCCCTGCATCTGGCTTTTTGGATATAAAGTAGGAATCATATTTTGCAAAGGCAGCAGATTTCCCAGAATGAACCATGAGGGCTGTGGAAGTCCCTTCAGCCAAGATGGGGGAGTCATATACTTTTCCTTACTTTTCTCCTGGGGATCTGGGTGTGGGAGCAATTGGCACTGCCTTCTGTAAGGGACCTAGGAGGGGGCTTTGAAGAAGTCGTTTGATCCTGGGTAGAGGGACATAATACAATTCATCCTTCAAAATAACCAGAAGATAACAGATCGAAGGAGAAGGATCTCAGACGGCCCTCATCACCCCTAATTTTATAGAAGTGGGAATCAAAGCCCAGTGAGACTGAATGATTTGCCCAAGGCTATATAAAGTCACAGGCAGGATTTGAACCCAGTTCCTCAGACCCCTGAGCCAGTATTCTTTCCACTATATCACTGCCTCTTCTTTATTTATAGACTTGTTCTTGTCACTCCTCTGTTCAAAAACATTCGGGGGCTTTCAACTGTTTTCCAAATAAAGTTCAGACTGTTTTTGCCTGGCATTCAAAGCCTGCTACAAACTGGAACTAGCTTACCTTTACAAAGCTCATATGACATTCTTCCATGCACTCTATGTTCCAGTCAAAGCACATTAGACTCTGCACTTCCCCCTCCAGTCAACATACTCTATACTTTTCCACCTCTGTGCCTTTGCTCATGCCACTCCCTATGCCTGGAGTGCCCTCTCTCTTCCTTTTCATATGTTGAATTATTACCTATTCTCAAAGCATAGTTGGACTTAGGACTGGATGGACTGCATGTTGCACTTAAAAGGATGATAGATTTAGAACTGGAAGGGAATTTAAAGGTCATCTAATCCAATCCTACCATTTTACAGATGGGGAGACTGAGGTTCAGAGAAATTAAGTGATTTCTACACAAAGTTATTATATTGCAGAATCAGGACATTCCAAATCCTCCCTTAATGCCAGGCAATTTTTCTAGAGCAACCAAATGGTGCTCCCTACAATCCACAGTCCCTAAAGTATTTGCAGATTTGAGCTTAGTTTAATGAACTTCTCAGCAATTGGAGCTGTCCAACAATGGAAGGCAATACTACTTCATCTGGTAGAGTGGTCACTGTAGAGGGATCTAAAATGCTGGATACTCTAAGGGGAGTTCCTTCTCAGGTAGAGGCCAGAGTAGAGGGCCTCAGAAGTCTCTCCTAGCCCTGAGCACTATGATTGCAAGATCATGTGATTTTTAACTCTGAGAAGGCATCCTTACCCTTTGACTTCAGGCCATGTCCATTGGGTCTTCTCAAACTACTTTGTATTTAATTGCTTTGTATTTATTCTCTTCATATTAATTTGATATATTTATATATGTACCTGTTGTTTTCCCCATTAGAATGTCATCTCTTAAAGAATAAAGATTGTTTCATTCATTATAGTTGTATCCTCAATAGCACATAGCACATAATGGATGCTTCATGAACGTGGATTAATGGATAAGTAATTCAATATTTTCCCTCTACCACACAAGAATTGGAACTCATGAGCATTACCCATGAACCACCCTCTCAGGCTATTGCATACCTCTGCCATGTGTTTCTGTTGCAAAACATCATTTACCTAGTCCTGAGGGAAGGAAACTCCTCATGGGCACAGATTCCTCTTTCCCATCCCTGCTCCCCACAATTCAGGAAATTTGTCTGCTCTACTACACAAAATCCAGATTCTCAAAGTCCAAGAGAGAGCTACAGAGAAGAACAAATGCGATCTGTTCAACTTACTTTATAGGTCATGACAAAAGCCCATCCTCTTGAATTTCACCCCGCTTAGAAGCAGCCAGAATCTCTGAGAAGCAACCAAGAAGACGCCCATAGATATGTCTCCTTCCATACCCTTCAATGATAGGATCACAGTTTTAGATCTGAAAGATGCTTAAGAGTTCATCTTATCCAAATCCATAATCTCATCAAGTTGATTGGAGAATTCATCTAATTGACCCAGCGTTCCCTGATCAACCCTCTAACACTTGTATAAATCAAAATCATACAAGATTCTTTGAAAGAAATAACAGCAGAGATAATTTTGTTGGCTGGACCTCTGATCATTAATATCAAGCAAGGCATACAACAAGGTGATGTGTGCTTGCCAAAGGTGTTCACTACTGTCACAAGCTAGATCCAGCCCAAAATCCATGTCAACAAGGAATTCCCCATAGATGATGAGGTCCTCCAAATGCTCCTGTTTGTAGATGACTTTGTGATCATTGTGACAAATCTAAGAGCATTTCAGAACCTAGTAGATACTATTCATAATCTCTTTAAAGAGTTTGGCCTAACCATCCCAAAAGGAAAAACAAAAATGAAAAATGACCATTTTCTTGACTGTAAAATACAGTTTGTTGAACAACCTATAGAATTCATCCATCAGTGTGTCTGTGTGAGCACACACATGCACATATGAGTACATATCTCTAACTCTATCTATGTCTTTATTTCTATCTCTATATCTGTGTATCTATAGAACTATCGAGGCAACATGGTGTAGAGCATAGAAAGCTGACCTGGGAGCCAGGAAGACTTGGATCCAAATCCCATTTCTGACAAATATTGACTGTGTGACTCTGGACAAGTCACTTAATTTCTTTTTTTTTAAATAAGACTTTAAAATTTTTATTTTATTTTATTTTTAAAATTTTTTTTTAGGCAATTGGGGTTAAGTGACTTGCCCAGGGTCACACAGCTAGTAAGTGTCAAGTGTTTGGTCTGAGGCCGGATTTGAACTCAGGTCCTCCTGACTTCAGGGCCGGTGCTCTATCCACTGTACCACCTAGCTGCCCCTAAATAAGACTTCTTTAAAAAAATAAATGGGCTATAGGAGAATTGGGCAATGCTGCCACGATTAGCTGTAATCCTGTACCACAATAATAATAAAAACAATAATAACGTGATAAAATAATGAAAACAATAAGCTAGCATTTATATAGTGCTTCAAGTTTTGCAAAGCACCTCACATGTGCTATTTCATTAGACCCTCTCAAGGACAATGTGGGGGTAGGCACTATTATTATCCCTATTTTACAGCTGAGAAAATTGAGGTTGAGAAAGGTCATAAGTCACTTAATTTCTCAGTCCTCTAGGCAACTCTTTAAGATAATTCATTTCAGAGAAGGTGCCTACATGCATTGGTAGAGGGAGTCTCTAATTCTGGGAAGAGACTTTCTATATCAACAAAATCACACGTTCAGTCCCTATCTTATACATATGTATGCATATACATACATACACCACACATACAGACATTTATTTAAATATCTGTATATAGATTTATATACACACATCAGGAATGGTAAATAGATGATGAATTTGGTCCAGAATTGAATAGAACAGGGAAAGCAGGCTGGATTGATTGATTGCCTATGGGAAATTTCATAATTCTTTTAATGACTCTAATGTGAGTTGGGTAACATGCTTCACTATCAATCATTGCATTGATCAGAATTCTTAAGTCTTTCAAAGCTGTTTTTCTTTATATTGCTGTAGTTCTTGTATAAACTATTCACCTAGTTCTGCTTACTTCACTCCACATCAGTTCATACACATCTTCCCATGTTTCTCAGAAACCATCCCCCTCTATCGTTTCTCGTGATACAATAATACACAAATACCGTTAAGTTTAGCCATTCCCCAAGTGATAAAGCACCTCCTAGCTTTCTATATCTTCACTACAACAAAAAAATGTGGCTATGAATACTTTTTACATAGGGGTCTTTTCTCTCTTTCTTTGATCTTCTACATCCACATTCTTTGAAAGAGTGTCACCACATATTATAAATGAGGAGAAATATAAAGATGGAGGAGAAAGTATGAAGGATGGCATCAAAGACACTATACGTGAGAAAGAAGATAGTCTGGCCATGGCAGAGGGAAGGATTATTGATAGGGAGTCCTGCAAGCTCCATCAGTATTCTCAAAAAGTTAAAAAAAGTCAAGAATCTCTCTACAATGTAGAGATGGTCATCTGGATTCTGCTAGTTTGGAGCTGAGGTCAAGCAGTCCCTTCCTGCTTGGCATTATCCCATTTCAGTACCTAGCAGGGATCCTGGTTTTCTCTCATCTTAGCCAGGAGCAACTTCTGTTCCAGATGCAGGCTGACTGAGAGATTGGTGGGCCCAGGGGGCCAGGACAGACCATGGTATGTTGAGTAAAGGGGAAGGGTTTTGAGTTACCTAAGCCCAGCTCAGAGGGATCTGCTTTCTTCAGCAGTCACTTGGCACTCCCTGGGTTTTCTGGGAAGGGGCTGAAATGTCCATGTGACAAGGGGATCACTTACCTCCCCTATCCTGGGAATGCCAAAGTCAGATGAGCCCTGCTGATTTAGCAATTGAATTTGGCCAGGAATTCTTTGCCTGGGGTAAAGCTTCCCTTTGGATCTTAGGAATGGGGATTTACTCCCAAAAGGTTGTTAACCCATGTCTCTCCTCTCTTTAGCAAGGCTGTGTGTAAGAGGCTTGGGAAAGATCTCTCTGACTCAAGTAAAACTAGGCTCCAGGCAATGTCCTATTCATTCTGCTTTGAAGTAGAGATGAAGACAAACCCATTGGCATGGCATGGCTGTCACTCTGATGTGCCAGGCCTCTTTTGGTTCAAATTGTCTTTCCAAACATACCTCTCCCCCTTCTTTGCAGAAATGTACGTGTATATGTGGGAGGTGAAAGGTTGAGGAAGGTCTATCGATGTGGCATAGTATACACATTATCAGACTCGCTGGATAAATTGACTGGTTGTACTTAATTGGTTTTTTTCCCCTTTCTTTTTAAAAAGTCTTTGTTACAATGGATGTTGTGCTAGATAAGAAGAGAGGAGGGATACAGTCAGAAATTTCCATAAAGTAAAAACAAAAGATATATCAGAAAGACACAAGAAGCATTTTTAAAATTGTATTATGTTCTGTACACCCTCAAGACCTGTTTCCCCAAATAACCTTGAAGGGACTGGCAAGGTGGGGATGGCAAAAAGCCACATCCTTTGAAAAAATTCTCTGAGGATTTTTTTCTGCTTCAGAGAATGTTGCCCATCTCCCTCCTCTTATTGTTTTTACCTCTCCTGGAAAGCGCCACATTTAATAACTCCATCAAATCTTCACTTCTACTAGGACCACGGGATTCCCATAGAACATAAGCTTCTTGAGGGCAGGCATGGTTTTGCTTTTTGTCTTTGTACGACTGTTGCCTAGGATAATGCTTTGCACACAGTAGATGCTTAATGAATGATGGTTGAATTGAAATTTAGAACTGTATGAAATCCTCGAGGTAATTTTTTTTTTATATATCCACAGGCAAGGACCCAGGAGTGAAGTGATTTAAGGTGATGCAAGATTTATAGGGCCACTGTCATCGTATACAGCGTCCTTTCTGCTTTAAGCTGTATGTCAGGTCCCTGAGGGCAGGAACCCAGAGGAAGGGGCCCTTTGCTATCCCTCACCCAGCCCCAGAAGCTAGAAGAATGCCTTGGCTTTGTCAGTGATCAATAAATGATGAGTTGAACTACTGAATGAATTCACAATTCACCCTCTCGTCTCCCTCTCCCCATCCATCATTCCTCACAAGTGCACTCTTCTGGTCTGTAGGTTATAGAAAAAATTCGTTGCAACCCTGGCCTCATGGGGTGGAGGGAGGGGAGAGGAGTTAGGAGGGGATTTTAAGAGGTGAGGCTGTCTTATGATGAAGTCATCTTGGCATTTCAGCAATTAGTCTCTTTGGATGGAGGCCAGGAAAGAATTGCCTTTAATAGATTCCTCTCTGAAGGAAACAGGGTGATTCTGATGCTCCAGAACCCCACCACCCTACCCCACATCTGTATTCCTCATTTCCATGGACCATTCCTCCCAAACACCATCATCACCCTGATTATCTCTGTCCCCATGGCCACCATCATTCCCACCTTAGTTCTACCCCTTAGAATCTCTTGTTTCCTTCAGAACTCTGCTCAGGTGACACCTTCTACAAGAAGCTTTTCCTGTTCCCCCTCCACCTAACTGCCAGTGCCTTTCCCCCACAAATTTAGGAAGGAAAGAACGAAAAACAGTGCCCTAAATGTTTTTACAAATATTATCTCATTTGATCCTCACACCACCGCTGAAAAGTAGGTGCTGTTATGATCCCCATTTTATGGTTGAGGAAACTGAGGCAGTCAGAGGTTATGTGACTTGCTCAGGGTCACAAAACTAGTAAGTGACACTGGATTTGAACTTCCTGACTCCAGGCTCAGGGCTCTAGCCACTGCACAACATTGTATAAATACTTTGTATTTATTTTGTATACTCTTATTTATATACATGTTGGCTCACCCCCTCACCCACCATCAGTTTTCTGTAGGATGTAAACTACTTGAGGATGGAAGTATTTTATTACTATCTTTGTTTCCCCAGTACACAACACAGTGCTTGGAATATGTGCTTAATAATGGAATAAGTGGAATAATGGAACAGTGGAATAAGGTGCTTAAAAAAAAACTTTATGGTTGATTAATTGAAAACTACCTTCCCTGTTAGCATCATCACCATTAATATTACTGCTATTATTATCATTAATATCAACCCCATTGCCATCACCATCATCAATCAATTAATCAATGAACATTGAGGTAGTGCTTTCAGGGGTGTGGAACCTGCAGCCTTGAGGGCACATGTGGCCCTCTAGGTCCTCAAGTGCAGCCCTTTGACTGAATCCAAACTTCACAGAACAAATTCTTAAGGGAATTTCACACTTGAGGACCTAGAAGGCCACATGTGACCACCCCTGCAAGCTAAGTTGTGGAGGAAGCCATGACGAATAGGATGAAAAGAATGATCTCAACAGCAATTGGGAAATTAAGAAGAGGACAGGGTCTGGGAAGAAAGAAAATGAATTCTGTTTTGGATATGTTGCATTTGAAATGTCTACAGGACGTGCAAATCGAAATGGTCTATAGAGAGCTAGTGATGCAGACCAGGAGTTCCGGAGAGAAACTCAGGATAGATATATAAACCAGAAGTCATGTACATAGAGAGGATAACTGAACTCATTGGAGCTGATGAGATCACCAAGTGAGATAATGTAGAGAGAAAAGAGAAGAAGGAGCAAGATGGAGAGGTGGAGAAACCCACAGGCAGTGGGCATAACATGGATTCATCAAAGGAGGCTGAGCAGTAGAGGACAGACGGATAGGAGGAGGACCAAGAAAGAGGAGCATACAAAAACCAAGAGAGGAGAGAGTGTTTAGGAGAAAAGATGGTCACCAATATCAGATGCTGCAGAGACCATTGCGCTCAAGAAGAGGCCTTTTGGTTTGGTAATTAAGAGACCACTTGTGGTTTTTGAAGAGGACAGTTTTAGTTCAGTGACGAGGGTGGAAGCTGGGTTGCAGAGAGTTTAGAAGAGAGTGAGAGAAGAGAAAGTGGAAGTAGACTTTGTAGAGATGACTTTTTCAAGAAATTAGCTGATGAAATCTAGGAAGTTAGCTAGCAGGTGTTTGAGGATCTAGTGAGCGTTTTTTCTTTTTTTTTTAAGAATGGAAGAGACATGGACGTATGTAGGCTTCTTGGAAGTAACTAGCAGATAGGAGAGACTGAAATTTAGAAAGTGGGGGTGAAATTGGAGGCAATCTGTTGGAAATGAGAGAGAATTGGACCACAGGTTCAACATGGAGGGTTAGGTGTTGGCAAGGAGAAGGGTCATTTCTTCATCAGAGATTGAAGTGAAGGAGATAATAGGAGATGATGACAAAGAGATGCGTGATGAGGAAAAAACACAGCTCTTGGCAAATGGCTTGAGTGTTTTTGGTGAAGTATGAGCCAACGTCCTTTGCTGGAAGGGTCATGGGAAGGGTGGAGTGGGAGATTGGAGGAGACAGGGGAAGGGTTACTGTGATGAGTGGCATCCTCAAAATCATCACCATTACATCACCATCCCTATCAAAAAGGTGAGGTTTTTTTTATTATTACCATGTGGAACAGCTTCCCTATGTCCATAGCAGGCATGCAAATCAATAAGGATACAAAGATGAAAAATGAAACAACTACTTCAACAGATTCTGCGATCTAATGGGAAGGCTATCACAAGAAATAAGAGAGGGTAGGATGTGGCAGGGGCTCTTGGAGAAGGAATCAGGGAACGCTTCATGGAGTTGGTGGCTCCTGAACCGAGACTTGAAAGAAGAGGATTTCAAGAGGAAGGAATGAGAAAGGAGTGAGCCCAGGCTGGAAGGATGACCTGCAGGGATGCTCAGAGGGAGGAGAAGGAAGGATGGGGCATCTGATAGTCTAATGTGGATGGACAGTTGAAGGTGTGAAGTGGACTCATGTGAAATAAAGATGAAAAGGAAGGTCGGAGCCAGTGCCTGGCACCTAGTAGGTGCTTTAATAAATGTTTATCGACTCACTTACTTGGACCTCCTTTAAAACCCTCAATTTCCTCATTTGTAAAGTGGAAATAATTGCAACTCTCCTTTCTACTCCTGAGATTTTTGTGAGGATCATTCGAATTCGTGGGATCATAATATTTAGATCTGAGAAGGACCTTAATAATCATCAGGGAAGGAATCAAGGCAGGTTTCATGAAGATGGTGGCACTCTCATTTTACAGGGAAAGAAATTGAGACCCAGAGATAAGGAATGTGAAAGCATGTTTTTGTTCACTCATTTCAGTCTTGTCTGACTCTCCATGACCACATTTGGGCTTTTCTTGGCAAAGATACTGGAGGAGTTTACTGTTTCCTTTTCCAGCTCATTTTACAGATGAGGAAACTGAGGCAAACAGCGTTATGTGGCTTGTCCAGGGTCACAAAGCTAGTAAGTGCCTGAGGCCAGATTTGAACTTAGGAAGAGAAGTCTTTCTGACTCCAGGTATGATGCTCTACCCACTGTACCACCTGGCTGCCCCTAAACATGTTGCTTGTTAGCTCTAAATAATTACTCAACCATAACGGATGATGTTTGTTTGGAGAGAAGGAGAGAAGAGTAGTCTGGGTATAGCCAATATTCTTTGCATTTTCTGAGGAGAGAGAGAAACCAGCAGATTGAGCCTCTGCTCGCACTGCTTATAACAAAATATCTCATCCATTCAGTACTTTAAGGTTTCAAAGCCCTTTCCTGTGAAGTAGGTAGTAGTGTAAGTATTATTATTCCCATTTTACAGATGGGAAAACTAAGGCTCAGAGAGGTGACTTGCACAAATTCACACTAGTCAATCAATGGCGAAGTCCAGATTATACCCCAACAATTAGTACAATAACAACAATGCTATAAAGACAGCTTTGGAAGCTGTAAGAACTCTGATCAACACCATGACCATCTGTATTTCCAGAGGTCCAATAGAGACTCATGCTGTCCGTCTCCTGACAAAGATGTGATAGACTCAAGATGTAGAAGGAGACAAATTTTTAACATGGCCAATGAGGGA
This sequence comes from Vombatus ursinus, assembly GCF_900497805.2. Classification (NCBI taxonomy): domain Eukaryota; kingdom Metazoa; phylum Chordata; class Mammalia; order Diprotodontia; family Vombatidae; genus Vombatus; species Vombatus ursinus. Next base: position 28,572,281 of record NW_020954546.1, read on the forward strand.
ATTTGTTTTTTAATTTTGTGTATTTATTACTAGGAATTTGGTTTTTTCTTTTTTTTTTTCCTATGAAGTGGAGGGTAGAAGAGAGAAAAAATAGGTTTCTGTTAATTAAAAAAACAGAACTTTTTTTAAAGGAACCCAAGAGTCAGCAACAGTTGAAAATATGGGAGTCGGCTGCATGGGGGGGGGGGTCTCTTGTGTTTCCTGCCCCAGGGAGGGCACCTGTGTTAGCCTCCCCCAACCCTAGAATGGGGCAACTGATGGAGTGTCAGTGTGTCTATAGTGGGCACACGGATGTCCTAGGTCCTGTCCTTCATGTGCCTGTGAGTCTGATGCAGTGTCCCTAGGGTAAGAGGAAGTTCCCACCAGGGTCTCCTTCCCAGAGAACATGTCTCTGTAGCTTGTTGGCACACAGCGCCATGGAGGCCCTCAAGTATCAATAGGTATTTGGCCACTTCTAAGCCCAACGTCCGTAGCAATGGATTGTATCTCTCTACCGAGGCTACTTTCCTCCTACTCATGGAGAACCCATATGAGGGGAGAGTGAAGGGGTATATGTGGGGTGATGGGGGCATTCTTTCATCCCTTCATCTTATTCCAATACCAGCCACTCCAATTTCTACAAGATTTATAAAGCATCTCATTCAACCCTGGAAGGGAAGTGGTACTATTTTTTTTTAATCCCCATTTTATAGATGAGGCAACTGAGGCCCAGAAAGGTGAAAAAAAGTGTCTACGGTCAAGATTAGAACCCGGATCTTCTCATCCCAGAAGTCTTCCCATGATACCATGCTGCCTCTGACTGGGTGGGGTGGGTGGAGAGGGGCAACTCTTTGGAGTTAGTTGCTTGATAAGCTTTGTAGAGGCACTTATGCTCTGGTCAGAACTAGTGTCGTCAAAAAAAACGCTGAGGCTCATAGCCTCATAGCTCATAGTCCCTCCCCTCATCTCAGGCTGTTTTGCAGGCCATCCAAATTTAGGTCTTTACAGCTGCCAACATGCCAGGGTCGCTGCCAAGCTCTGGGAGACTTTTTAAAAAGGAAGATCGCTTCCTCCCACCACCTTCCATTCCTCCCTCCCCAAAGGGCAACAGAGTGGGGCAGAGGGCAGGGGTGGCTCCTGCTGGATCCACCTCCCACTCTCCACCTGCTCCTGTCTCCTCTGCTGCTCACTGCCACACTGGCGCCTGGAAGCAGGCAGGCCAGGAAGCTGCAGAGATGGGAGGCGGCCCCCAGGCCAGAGCAGGGAGCTGCCTGCTACCGAGAGGGCTTTTCAGAACTTAGACATTTACAAATGAAACTGGTTCACAGGCTATAACCCTAAAGATTGAGGAGAAGTGGAGGTTATTAAAACCAACCTTCCCATTTTACAGATGAGGAAACTGAGGCCTGGACTCTTCCTGCAAACCTCAGCATCCTCTGCTACAAAGCTCCCAACTCTGACACGTTTCCAAGCTGCCTCTGGTACATTTCTGTACGGGCCTTTATAGTAAGCCTTTGAATATTCATGAAACTAATGACCTTTATATAATACCTTCTGGGTTAACAACACATCTTTCACATTTTTAAAAATTTAATTTAATTTATTTTTCTGTTCCACGTTAAAATGCGAACTTTAGCAGTTCTTTCTCTGGAGGTAGACAGCATTTTCCTTCCCAGGTCCTTTGTAGCTGATTTGAGTATTTAAAATACTCAGAGTAACTTTGTTGTTGTTTTTTTTGTTTTTGGTTTTTTTTTGCATTTTTCTTGATATCTTTTGTTTGTTGAGAGGCGGTCTTTAGAGAGCCTTGGGTGACCCTGGCCAACTCATTTAATTTCTGTGTCCCAGGCACCTCTCTGAGACTAAGGAGTTGAGGAAGATACCCATTAGCATCACAGATTCAATCTCCCCTCAAAAAACTTTTGTCCATGGCTGTGTGACTCTGGGCAAGTCACTTAACCCCAAATGCCCAGAAAAAAAAACAAAACCCAAAACAAAAAAAAAAACCTTTTGTCCTTATATGACCTTCATTTTCGAACCTATTCTCCCTGCCTTATCTTATGAGCCTCAACTTGTAGCAGTAACAACAACAAATCTAAAAGGAGAAAAAAAAAAACCCAGTTCATCAAAACCATGCAACACACAACCGAGTCAGAGACTTTAAATAACATTCCCCACCCATAATGCTCCACTTATGTAAAGAAAGGAGGGAGGTACATTTCCTCAACTCTTCTTCGGACCTCAAGCTTAGAGGAGGTAGTGTGGGACTATAGGAAGAGGCATCGCCATGGTGATTCAGAGGACCTGAGTTCAAATCCTGCCTCCCACTTCAATATTTCACACTTTCTGTGTAACCTTAAGCAAGTTACTTTTCCTCCCTGGGCCTCAGCTGGCTCCACGTTAGCCTCTATAGTGACACTGATCCTGTGATTCTGGATTATTGTAATTACACAACACAAAGTGCACTTTTCACAAATGATTCTCGCAAGGCTGTGAGTTAGACGAGGCGTGGTGTTAGGCTCATTTTACAGATGAGGAAGCTTGAGGCCCTGAACGTAGAAGGGCTGACTAAGCCCCAGAGTCAGAGATTCTCTGAGGTTGGTTAGTCCTTCTAGCACCTGAAGCATTTATACCTTCATAGCTGGTTCTTGCTCAAGTCCCACCGAGGCCTCCTGACTACCCAGTCCAGTGCTCGCCTTTATGAGTGGACCATACAGCCTTTATGAGCATCATGGAGTAGCATAAAGTGCTGGGCCTGAGCATCCAGGGACCTGGACTTGGAACCAGGACCAGCCACTAACTTTGCAGATGACCTTCCCTAGGTAAGTCTCTTTTAGGTTTCTGAGTCTCAGTTTCCTCATCTGATAAATGGGAATAATAACATTTGCACAACCTACCATGTAGGGTTGATGAGAAAAAAATTTTAAAGTACTATATCAATAGAATTATGATTAATTCTATTTCCCCCCCAACTCCCCAGTGACTAACACAAGTAGTGTGCACAATTTGTTTGGGGGCCAGATCAGCTATTTCCTTGATGGAAGGAACTCCAGGTGCTGAAACTCCCTCCCCCAATGCAGGTCAGTAACTATTCTGCCACGGACAGTCTTAGAGCATTATCTAGAGCATTTAGAAGTTAAATGACTTGTCTAGGGTCACACAGCAAGTATGGGTCAGAGGTCTTCCTGGCTTCATACTCTGCCGCCTCTGAAATGGGCCAAAGGAGGAGCTGGCGACGCCAGGAACAGGACAGGTCAAAGGGCATTGGAGTGAGAACTTGTTGGAAGTCTTCACACCCAGTAGTGTGAAGACAATAACTGCAAGTGGTGTTCATATTATGTTTAAAGGGTGCACTCTCTCATTGAAGTCACACAACAACCCTTTAAGATGGGCCCTACAAGTATTATTATATACATTTTACAGATGAGGATACTGAGGCTCAGAGGGACTTCCCCCAGAGTCCCACAACTACTAAGTGTCAGGGGCAGCATCAGAATCCAGGTTTTCCTGACTCCAAATCTAACACTCTCTCCATTACCCAGCATTACTTCTCGGCTGGCTTGAGCAAGACTAGCCCCTTCCCCCCTCTGCCCCCCAGACCTCCACAATGGTCCATCATGTTGGGAAACTCTGACTCACCTCTGTATTCTCTTGAATAGGATATAGTTATGTCTGAGACTCTGTAAGACTGTAAGTTGCAGAGAAGGTACCAACTTTCATCGGTAGAGGGATTTTCCTCATCTGGGAGTTCCCCACATCAAATACATCACAGATCCCAATTCTGATCCCTATATGAGGAATAGCAGAGCACGTGAGATTCTTCTAGAGACAAGGCATGAGCCCGGAGTGGCTGCTTCCCATGGAGAACTTCTTGCAGTACAAGATGCTGGTCCTGGTACCTCTCTAATCATCCTACCTATGGACCGGAGCTGGGCTTCCCGGCAGAAGCAGCCCCAGGGGAGGGTGACACCCTTAGGGGCATTTCAGTTATTCCCATCCCCTTATTCACCAAGGCTCAGTCGATCCAGGCTAGAGATCATTGGTAGATGTTGGTAGGAATCCCCCAGAGAATGGAGGCCTACCATGTCAGGATGTAAGGGATGACTTGAATTTTCTTTTCTTTTTTTTTTTTTTCTTTTTTTTTTTTTGCTAGGCAATGGGGTTAAGTGACTTGCCCAGGATCACACAGCTAGTAAGTGTTATGTGTCCGAAGCTGGATTTGAACTCAGGTCCTCCTGAATCCAGGGCCTGTGCTCTATCCACTACGCCACCTAGCCGCTCTCGACTTGAAATTTCAATAGCACATACTGCCCGGATGGAAACCAGGAATGAGATGTCCTAGCTGGACAGCCCCAGGGGCCCGGCACTGTGCAAAGCTACCTAGGAGATAAACAGGAGGTGAGCAGCTCTTTCAGGCACATCCAAAGTCATTCTCCCCATCACCCCCAACAACACCTTTAGCTTTCAAAGACTCTCAGCGTTGTCGTAAGTTATCCTCTGATTCATTTAATTCAGTGAAATGATTTCCCTGGAGAAGAATAGAGTAGGAGGTATGATTGTTTTTAATGGCCTTTTCAGACATTTAAGATATTTATGAAATTTCAGAAATTACGAAATTTAAGAAAAAGAGATAAAAAAAAGGAAGGAAGGCTGCCTCCCTCCTTCACTGGGTTTCATCTTTCACTGTTGAGTGTTTTCTCCTCTCCTGCTGTTTCCTCTTCCTGAGGATGTAGGAGCCTTGGTTATCAGAACCAAGGGATACTGCGGCCAGGCTGACAAAAAGGGTGTTCTTAGTCTGACTTTGAAAAAAATGCCTATTCCCCCAAAATTGGGGTGAAGGGGACAGACGAGGCTTAGGTGCTGAGAGATCACGTCCCCAGGGTTCTAACGTACCAGCCATATTCCAGCCGAGAGTCTTAATTATGTCCAATTGAGTGTCAAATTCAGATACCATTGGTGTGGTTGGCCTGCTTTCACAAGGACACCTCTTGTTAATAAGGGAGAGGTCTGATTCTCCCCTCACCTCCAACCCTGCCATCGGAGGAAGGCTTGTGTCAGGTGACTCTCCATGCAATTAGGAAAGAATCTTGATTCAGTTCACTACAGCTTTGGAAAAGACGGCGAAGTCCCACGGAGTGAGGGCTCCAGTTCAGAGAGCCACTGGTCTAGTAGAAAGCTCTTCAAAGCAGGAGTCTCTTTGATTGCCTAGTTCAGCATTTAAGAACCCTGGCTGTCAAAACTTTCCCTCATAATGAACCTGAAGCCTCTTTGTTTTGGTTTTCCTTATTCTCAGTTGGAGGTGGGAGACAGTGGGTCCCCATACTGTGTACAGGGGCTTATCTATGTAATTGAAGCCAGCTATGAAGTATCTGATAAATTACCAGGTTGTTATGAGTTTTCTAAACAAGGAGTGAGCTCTACATCACAGGAGCTATTCAAGAAGAGACTGGATGTTGAGAATGCTTGGAAAGGATTCTTGTATAACAGAGGGAAACCTCTTAAGTCCTTTCTAGTTCTAAAATCGGAAGACTCTATTGAACCAGAAGACTGATCTGTCTGGTCTCAACCTACCCATCGTCTGTGTTTCAGATTCACTGGAGAGAGTCACATGCCTCTCCTGAGTTCAGAGACTAACTATTACTCTCATAGACACTTATTAGCTGTCTCAGAGGAGGATATGTCCAAAGGGAGAAAGCCGCATTCTTCATAAAGGGCCTCAAGTTAGAAGCGAGCTGCATTTGGATGGGAAACAGGCGGAACGTTCAGTCCGTGAAGGTAGATTTAGCCACTGTGTTTTCTGCCCTCCTGACTCCAGTCATCAACGTCCACTTCTGGTGCCTCATCACGGCATGGGCTTGACTTGGGGCTCTCAAAGGCCATGCAAGCAGAGGGCAAGCCCTGGCCAGGTTTACAAGTTAGAAGAACTTTGAGTATGGACCCAGGACCTTTATATATTAATAACATATTCATAATAAATATATAATAGTATAATATAATAATAAATATAATAATGGAATTCAGACAGTGTGACCCAGATCTTCCTCTGCCTCCAGAGCTCTTCATTTCTCTTTCCACTGTATCCCCAATACTATGTAAGTTTATAGAGATCAGGGGCTCTCTCACTTTTGCTTTCTGTATCTGCAGGGTCTGTCCTAGTGCCTGATTCACGAGTGCTTAATAAAAACCTGTGGTCAGAGGGTTGGAAGACCCTGAGAGTAAGAGCAAGAGACCGATACATACTAAGTTTTCACTCCAAGTCAGCCATATACAAGCTATGTGACTCTGAGCAGGTCCCTTTGTCTTTCTGAGCCTCAGTTTTCTTATCTGTAAAATGGGGATAATGATATCTATCCTACATGTCTCATAGGACTCTTCTGAATATGAAATGCGATAGCAGATATAGTAATAATAACAGCTATATTTATATATTATATTATATATTTATATAGTGCCTTAAGGTTGGCAAAACTCTATACATATGGTAACTTATTTGATCCCCACAATAATCCTGGGAGAAAGGTGTTATTATTTTTACGCCCATTTTACAGATGAGGAGACTGCCACACAGAAAGGTTAAATGATTTGCCCAGGGTCACACAGCCATTAAGTGTCTGAGGCAAGATTCAAACTCAGGTTTGGGCTGGGACAATCATATTACCTCTCTGAGCCTCAACTTTCTCATTTATTAAACGGACCCAGCACTAGCACTATCCACCTCACAGAGTTGTGAGGAAAGAGTGCTGTTATCATCACCATGATGCAAGTATTTGAAGGGCAGCTAGGTGGTGCGATAGATAAAGCTCCAGGCTTGGAGACAGGAGGACCTGAGTTCAAATCCAACCTCAGACACTAACTAGCTGTATGACCCTGGCGAGTTCCTTAACCTTGTTTGTCTCAGTTTCCTCATTTGTAAAATGAGCTGGAGAAGGATATGGCAAACCACTTCGTTATCTTTGCCCAGAAAACCCTAGATTGGGTCACAAAGTGGAATGGGCTGCTTTGGGTGGTAGCGGTTTCTTCATCATTGGAAGCCTTCACACAAAACCGCTTAGTAAGTACATGGTCATGGGGATTCCTTTAGGACGGTGGTTCTCAAAGTGTGGTCCAGGAACCTCTGACAGTCCCTAAGACCCTTTCAGAAAGTCTTTTAGGCCAAAACAATTTGTCTAATGATCCTGAAAGATGTTTTCATTTCAAATATGATAAACACACATAGATATCACCTACACAAACACAAGCTCTTTGAAGGGGGGTCCTCAAGAATTTTTAAGAATATGAAGAATACCCCAAGGTTTGAGAACCACTACTTTAACATAAGGGTCCTCAGACTTTGTTGAATGTCATGGACTTCTTTGAAAGTCTAATGAAGTTTGTGGATGCCTCCAAATAATCTTTTTAAATGCTTAAACTAAAACACATGGAATTACAAAGGAAATCAATTCCACTGAAATAAGGTTGATTTTTTTCCCCATCCAAGTTCATGGACTTAAATCCTGGCTCTGAGATCGTGTGACTGTGGGACAGTCACTTTACTATCTACAGACCCCAGATTAAGAACTCCTGCTTTGGAATGTGAGTTAGATTAAACGATTGCTGAAAGACCTTCCAACTCTAAAATTCCATGATCTGTGATCACCACCGAAAACATTGTCGTCACCACCAAGAACACTACCATCTCCATCGCTACCTCATGTATGTCATTGTCATTACCAAGAGTAGTAAATAGTACTGAATAGAAGTAAATAGAAAATTGGAGTCTCAGGGAGGTCTGAGTTCAAATCCTACCTCAGACACTTACTAGCTGTGTAACCCTGAGCAAGTCACTTGACCTTTCTGCGCCCCAGTTTCTTCATTTGCCAAATAATAATACATGCTTTATCAACCTCACAGGGTTATCATGTGGATCAAATAAAATCACGGCTTTGAAAGCTCTTTGAAACCAGTTAATACATTCAAGCTATCACTACTACCGGTATCATTCTTAACCCTTGGATCTCCGATCTTCTCATTGCAAGCTTTCCCTGAGGAGGGACAGCAGAACTCATCCATATCCAACCATCTGGCGCAACACTTACCCATGTCTTCACATAAGTTTACTTCATGCAGCCTGCCAAAGTTCTTCCTTGTGTTTTTTTGCCATCCAGAGGATGCAAATGGAGCGTTCAGTCCATCCACTGGTTATCTCCTGCTCCCACGGCATCTTCCTTTTCAATGACAAATTTCTTTGATGATATTCTCTCCACTACTTCATAATTCTGCATTTATAATGTGTCTTCTCATGCCCACCATGTACCTCACCAATGCCATTGGGTGATCCCCAATTTAGATTCTTAGGAAGGGGACTCACAGCCTTGTGATGTTACTAGAAAATCACTGGTGTTCAAAAGATGAGCCTTTGTTTCAGGGGAAACCTTGAGGTCATTAAAAGAATTTTGTGATTTCCCAAAGACAGTTCATGCTGCTCTCCTGAGGCACTTCAGAAGTCCAATGGACAGAGCACTCGACTTGGAATTAGGAAGACCTAAACTGGACCACTCTGAGAATCTCAAGATTTACAAAAGGACACAGACAGGTGAGAAACCCTTTAAATGTGAATTTGAAGGCTGTGACAGTCTTTGCCAACAGTGGAAACAGGAAGAAGCACGTGCATGTACATACATCTGACGAGCCCTGTATCTGTAAAGTGTGTGACAGGTCTTAATACGCACCTCAGCAAATATAGAAAGGTTCATGAATCTTGAGGGTCTGATCACCCCCCCAGACAGTTCAGGCTATGAATTACCCACCTGCTGTGGCCTCTGTAAACAGTAAAGAGTGTGCTAAAACCCCTCCTTCCAGAATTCAGCACCAGCCACATCCTGGGACTTCCTCCCAATTTTAACTGGTGGTATGTCTGAGGACAAAAAAACACACCCAAAACCCGATTAACTATAAAACAGACCAAATGAGGAAAAAAAAAGAAAGAAAGAAAGAAAGAAAGAAAGAAAGAAAGAA
>NW_020954546.1:28581260-28634040 GCF_900497805.2 Vombatus ursinus
AAAGAAAGAAAGAAAGAAAGAAAGAAAGAAAGAAAGAAAGAAAGAAAAAAAGAAAGAAAGAAGGAAGGAAGGAAAGAAAGAAACTGAGACCAATACAGATGGAAATGAAGAGTTTTTTCACAAGCAGCTATCTAGGGCCACATCTTATTAATTGCAATTAGCCAAGAAGGCCTTTGGCAAGGTCTAGCAAGATCTCTGAACTAACTTTACCCTTTTCTCAGGATTAAAAAGATATGTTTTCACATTTAAATTAATTTTGTTGATTTTCTAAATTCCCCCCCCAACTTAACCTCCGCCAAAACCTACGTAATTGATCCCTTCATTTTAACACTCTCCCCCCTTATTTTTTTTTCTTGAGAGGAAGTTAAAAAAAGGAGGGAGAGGGGGCTTTCAATGGTATGATGTTTTAAAATGAGAATCTTTCTCTGACTGAGTGGTGATGGTTTAAACTCTTACAGTCTTAAATCATCCTGCTGTCTTGAACTTTTTTTTTCTCAAAGTATTACACTTGTGAATGTATTCTTGTCTAATGGGGTTGACACCGTTGAGTGGGTTTTTTTTTTCCAGGATGAGGCTATGGTATTGCTCTACACCAATGGTGACTGTCTAGTCTGCAGTAGCATTTTGTAATAACTTTTTCTTTCTTGTAAATATGTACCCATGATGCCAATATTTATTGTTTGTAATTTAATTATTGATGCAAGTGCCAGGAACTGAACAATATTTATGGGGACAAACTCTGCACAGCTTTGGATTATAACTGGTTGGTTGTCCTTTGTTCTCTAAGAGGATCAAAATGACATCACTATGTTGGAGTCAGGGTAAGGTGAGAAGGTATAGCATCAAAGGTCTGATTGTTTGAAAAGAAGATCACTATTTACATTTTTGGAACCACTGACTCCTTTTTCTTTCATTATTATTGTTGTTGTTTTATAACTGCATCTCCCTCTCCTATCTCACCCCCCAACATTAGGGAGGAGTGAACTAAATCTGGGATCGGGGGGAAAAAAACTAATGCAGATTCCTTTTTATTTTTAATTGTAGAATTTTTTGTTGTTGTTGCAATGTAGATTACTTACAGTGTCGATTTCAATATGGGAACACTCATCTTTTTCTTCTTTAACTCATATGAGTGTTTTACTGCAAGTTTAATATATTTGCCCTGGATTTTCAGAGTGCAAATCAAATGTAGCTAATCAATTCAGTTAGTGATCATAACATCTCAATCTTGCACTTCAAAGACTGAGAAGTTGAATTTAAATGTCCGTGCTCTGCCTGTGTAAACAGAAGGTAACAATGAGTTTTATGTCTCTTAGTTTCTCATTTCGTTGCATTAAAGATGGAACATTGCAGTGGTTTGCAGAGAGAGAGCCAGACAGACAGAGACAGAGAGACAGAGACAGAGACAGACAGATAGAGAAAGAGAGACAAAGACAGAGAGAATGAACTCTATATGCCTATGTATGCCTGTATCTGTATTTACATATATATGTATTTTCAAGAAGCTAGCATGATTTTGAAACAGTTTGGTGGTGAGTGAAAAAGGCCAGTTTGATATGTTTACTTTTGCTTAAAGTACTTCTTAAGAAAATCCTAATTTATTGGAATTCTCCATGATGAAGGTGGATTTACTTTGCTGTATATAGTTCAATACCTAGCTATCACTCTATTTTATATATATGTATATGTGTGTATGATATTATGTGTTTTATTATATGTAGCATATATAACATTGTATGATATATGTGTATATATGCTAATAGACAACATGATGAAGATTGTAACAACTCTGTAAAGACATGAAAAGAAAAAATTGCAAAAAAATTATGTGTTTTTAAACCTCATGATTTGTAAGCAAAGATGCAAAAAGCATTACTTCTATTAAAGTCAGTAACATGAAAAAAACCCTAAGTTCAAAGTCTGCTTAACACACTCACAGGAAGTATGACTCTGGGCAAATTGATTAACTTCTCTGTGTTTCAGTTTCTTCATCTGTAAAATGAGGCTGTGGGACTCAGCTTCTAATGTCTCTTCTAGCTCTAAATTTATAATCTTCTTAATTTTTAGTTCTAGGCCCATACCATTATCTATTTAGACTGTGTATTCAGAGAGAGAGAGAGAAATACATATATACATACATGTATAGATAATGTTATATAATATATATTATATATAATAGATAATGTTTATATATTTCTGTGTATAGATCATCTATACATACAATATGTTTATACATATGTATATGTATATTATATATTATATATGTGTGTGTATTTGTATACAACGGCAAGCTCTGGAAGCTGTTCATCAAATTGTGTATTTTAACTGGGACACTGGGCATCATGATTGTAGATCTCCTTTAAGAGGCTGTACAGCGTTTTGAAGCTCCATGATATAAACACAATGTCATTGTCATTGACACTGGCAAGGTGGCAGAGTGGGTAAAGTGCCTGACTTGGAATCGGGAAGACCTGAGCTCAAATGCTGACTCAGAGACTAGCTATGTGACTGTAGATAAAACACATACTCTCTCTGAGCCTCAGTATCCTCTTCTGTAAAATGGGGATAGTAATAACATGTACCTTACAGGGTTGTTGTGATATAACATATATTATATCAAATGCAAACCTTCAATTGCTATATAAATGCTAGCTATCATCATCATCAATGTCATGATCTCCACATAGGAGCATCTGAAAGACTTCAGTTATCTATAGAGAATCCTTCTGAGCCTTGGTTTCTATACTAGATTTTCTCCATGATGGTGGTGAAGACCTTTATCAAACATCCATCTCCCTGTTTGGTGCCTCTCCTTATGTTAATAATCAGAGAATTGTAGAACAAGGCTATCTCTGTTGTTTTAGCTTTCAAGAACTATTATTTAACTTTGACTTGCATAAACCACATTTTATTGGAAGAGGGCCTCTTAGATAATGCTTTGTTCCACTGAATCAAATGCATTTTTGTATTTTTTTCAAAACAATAAGCATCGTGGGATCTTGTGTTCTTTCCATCTTTCAGCCAATTGGGTGATGGTAAAGAAGTCAATCAATAAACATTTTAAGTGCCTACTATGTGTTAGGCACTGTGCTAAGTCCTGGAAGATGTGGCCTGCTGTGGAATGTCACTGACAGAAGCCACCCATTCCCTTCTAATACTTTCATCAAAGATGCCCTCCCTATGTGTGTGTGTGTTATTCTCTTAAAATTTTATGCATATGGATCAGTACTTACGGATTTTTTCTTTTGGGGTAGATGGGAAATCATGATAAGGTCTAAGATTTCTATACCCTAGACTTCTTCCCCTCTTTCAGATATCATGAGAATCAATTCCTCAACACTTTCAAAATTTTATTTTCTCCAACATGTACTTCCTCTGTATATACTTAGTCTGGTCCAGCTGCTTTTCCCATTTCTATTTTGTATGCTATTCCTCCACCCAACCACCCCCATTTGTTGACAGACATCAACTAACTTGACCATTCCCACATGTAAAGAAAAAAATAGAACAAGATAATCAGCTATGAAACCATGAATCTCAATTATGTACATCTTTTTTCAAGTATCTAACATATTTAACATGGTGATTGCAATATTGTCTTGCTTGTTCACGTCTCTATGAGCTTTCCTCGCTTCTTTTCCAGGTATCATTTCATCAACACTGTTTTCTTTCTTTCTCTTCTTTTTTGGAGCATCACTGATACCACCCTTCTTGTAATCCTTACCGCACCCTCGACCATAACCCAAATAAAATAAATGCCCTCTCTGTAAAAAACAAGAACAGTCAGGCTAAACAGATCCATAACTTGGCTGCATCAGAAAATGTATGCCTCTGCACCTGTAGTTTATCACCTCTCTGTCAAGAGCTAAGAAGGATGATTCACAAATTCAGTACTATTCATCATTCAATACCATTTCCTCTTCCTCCATAAATGCATCCGGAATGAGAATCTACCTTCAGGGACTAGCTTTGATTTTTCTTGGTAGAATCCCCACCCCAATTATTGTAATTACAGAAGGCCTAGACAGTTTCAGTGAATCAGTCAATCAAAGAATAATGAATGAATCTTGACCAGTTTCCAAGAAACAAAGTACTTTGGTCACTGGACGAGAACAGATGATGGCACCCAGGAAGTATCTTTGAATTGGCTGAAAGAATCAGACACACTACTGAGCCTATGTATAACACGGTTCAGAATATTGTATTCTAGAGGGTGGCCAGTCTAGTGGTGATAGAATTCCAATTCAGTCACTGAGAAGGAATTGCTTTAGAGAAGCTCCCTCTCCTCATCACCTTTTAACCCCACCCCCACCAGCAATGATTGACTATCAGAGTTGGAATAGCCAATGACAGAGAAAGTACTTTTTAGATGTGTGGAAAGACAATCACCCAAGGGTGGCAGCAGCTGCGGGGAATGTGATCCCTGATCACAGAGAGAATTATCAATTGTGGACTCTGGAAAAACAAATTCTAGAAAGTCCTCAGAGCCCAGAAAGGAACAATACGTAAGGGGAGCCTCATAAGGACTCTGTAAAGGGAGAAAAGGACTTTCAGTAGTGAGGAGCTGTGCCACATGTATGCCTCACTGCTGTTTTCCTGTAATTTGATCCCATTCTCCCCAGGCCCCTTGTGTATTCCAGGTCAGAGCACACTCCAAGGTTTGGGAGGAATGTTTTGTACCAACTGATCTTACTATGCTACCTTAGTAAAAACCTTTGCAAAAAGAAAGAAAAAGAAAAGAAAAGAGAAAAAAGCTAATTGAGGTCACTGGATGATGATCATGCGAAGCACAGTGGTTGAGGTTCTTGATAGAAACTAAAACCCACAACTCCTCAGGGTTACCCACTAGACCCTTGAAGGAAGAAATAGTCAGCCTTCCTCTGCAATACAAGTCGTGGCAGTAGCCTGGACGAGGGTGCTACTTTGTATTCCCAGCACTTAGCGTAATATTTGATACATAGTAAACATTTAATAAATGATTGCTGGTTGACCTACCCAGGTGCTAGAGAGCAAAAAAAAAAAAAGTTTCATTTCTGTCTTCATTCTCCCAAACCAAGCACAGTGATTGACATGGTAGCCTATTGAGCCCTCTTTGATGATTAGTTGATTGTCCAAGGTCACAGAGGAGCTAGAAGCAGAGATGGGCCCATGGCTCCCTTCCCACGCTGAAGTAAGCGAACTAGGAAGCAGACAGTGGGATGAAGATGGCAGGAGCCCTTGGAAACTGCAGCTGATGCTGTGGAAATACCCACCGACTTAGAGGCTGTGAAAATATTTCAAGGATTCCTGTGAAGTTTGACTCATGCCCCGAGTTACAATCTCATAAAAGTCATCTGGTCCATGCCCCTACCTCTGGGGAGGGCTATCCTTGAACCACCCAAGACAGAGGCATCTTTCTGCCTTCTTAAAAATGTCCAGAGATAAAGATATGTCACTACATTCCAGGGTCTTAGAATTCTTACTTGGTCTGTACAGAAGCTTCTACCCATGTCTAACCTGGGTGCCCAACACAGGGCCACTTATGCTGTGGTGAAGATGGCACTGAACTGGATGACAGGCACCTGGGTTTGAATCCCAACTCGGACATTTGGATTAATTAGGTGATCCTGGACAAGTATCTTCTCTCTGAGCCTCAGTTTCCTCAACTGTAAAATGAGAATAATGACATTTGCCCTATCTACTTCACAGAGTTCCTATAAGAAAAAAAAATCCCTTGTAAACCTTAATGCGCTATAGAAACGTGAATGTTTCTGAGTTAGATTCCTCACTCTTGCCTTGGCTATTGGGCACTTGAGTAATAGACCTCAGGCCCAAGACTGAGCTTCCAGAAATGCTTCACACAAGATTCCTTCAGACCCAGGAGTACCCACTGCACTTTATTGCCTCTGTCCAGGTTGACTTGATATAGGTAGAGATCTGCAAAAGCAACTCAGTGAGTGGAGTGGGTGTCAATCATTGACCCCCACCATCAGGGCAGCTGCTGATGTCCCATCTTTTCCTTTTTTCTTTCCCCTTCTCTTTCTTTTCTTTTAAGTTTTTTTTTGTTTTTACAGCTCCTAGATTCCCCCTTATATCCCTTTTCTCGCTCCTCCAGAGTTATCCCTTGTAACAAAGAATTTTTTAAAGGAAAAAGGGTGATGAGGAAAGAATTCAATAAAACTGATCAACTACAAAAAAAATCTAATGTTCTATGTAATTTTCCACACCCATGGACCCCCATCTCTGCAAAGGAGCAGCTCTTCTCTCCTCTTCTGCCCCTTCATGTCTCTTTCCTGTCCCCTTCTATCTTCTTCCCTGCTTATAGAAGCAGACAAGTGGCAAAGTGCACTAGGCCTGGAGTCAAGAAGACCTGAGTTCAAATGTGACCTTCAATATTTATAGCTGTGTGACTCTGCCTCTCTGGGCCTCAGTTTCTTCAACTGTAAAATAGGAATGATATTAGCTCCTGTCTCATAGTGTGAGGATCAAACAAGACCTTTGTAAAGCACTTAGCATAGTGTCTGGCACACTTAATAAATGCTTATTTCATGATTATTATGGATATTTTGGCATGACTACACATGTATAACCTATTTCAAATTGCTTGCATTCTCAATGTGGGGGTTGGGGAGGGAATTTGGAACTGAAAGTTTTAAAAACAAATCTTTTTACATGTAACTGGGGAAAAATAAAATACTAAAAAATACTAAAATATTAAATAAAAGCTAAAAAAAGTCAACCCAAATAGCTATAAAAAAGAATTCATTTCAAATGAAGAAGAAATAAAGAAAGTTATTAGGAAAAAATGCTTGTTTCTTTCCTTCCTATTTTTTAGGCACCTGAAGATCTTGCTTAGCCCTATTAGTGACCTGCAGGCTTCTGCCCCGACTGTTCTTACAAGCTGCTGAGTGAGAAAGCAGCCCAGCAGAGCTTTCTCTCCTAAATGTTCCTGGGCACAGTCCTCTTGTCCTAACTTGAATAGCTTTCAGGTGGACCAATTAATTACCTTCATCCAAAGAAGACAGCTCCTCATTGTTTCCTGGATGATGAAACCGTTACTGAACGTGTGCACACTCTTCTCTCTGTGCTATGGTGATTATAGGGCTTGGCTGATGGGTGGGAGTCAGGGGAATGGGCAGGGCCCATAAAGGCAAGGGAAAGAGTGAAGGACAACTGGACAAGACGTGCAGGCTTGGGCCACCCAGGGAACCTGGATGGAGGGTGTGTCAAAGGAAAGATCTAGCCCATGGCATGGGACCAGATGGCCCCCAGTTAGGCTGACACATCAGGGAGAGGCCATAGCAAAGGTTCACCTTTGTTTTGTTCTCAGAGTCCTCATCAGTTTCCAGCCTTTCAGGTCAGCATTGACACCGCAGTCAGCCTGCTACAGCTACGTGTGAATGTGGTGCCTCTAGAGGCCCAGAACAGGCCCATTATTGGCCTGATATCTCCTCCTCCTATACCTATCAGCCCCCTTGGACTCCTTCCTTGCCCTTTGGGGAGTGGTGGCAAGGTTCCAAAAGTCAGTTTCCCACAGACACCACACTAGTTATTCTCCTCGCTCTCTCCAATTGCTGCAGGGCAGAACCTGGACAAGCCTGCACTGGACTGGCATAGGAGAGAGCCAAAGGTGGAGAGAGGAAAAAAAATCCACTTGAAAGCGTCCTTATCCAACCATATTGCTGAATCTTTGACACACTAGAGAAAGCACCTGTCCCTTCCTTTAGCTGAGAAGCACAGTGCAGGAAGGTAAGAATGTGAGCTCTTTTTAGGTAGATACTGCTTCATTCTTTGTATCTGTATCTCCAGAGCCTAGCACAGTGCTTGGCACATAGGGGACAAGTAATAAATGTTTGTCAAATTTAATTGCCCACCATTTTGGAAAGCAATTTGGAAAGCTGCCCCAAACTGTGCATACCCTTTGATCTGGAAATATTGCTACAAAGGCCTATATGCCAAAGAGATCAAAGAAAGAGGAAAAGGACTCATTTATAGCAGCTATTTTTGCAGTGGTGAAGAACTAAAAAATCAGGGAGTGCCAGCCTCTTAGGGAATGGCTAAACAAATCGTGGTAAATGATTGTAATGAACTATGAGCTCCTTAAAGGCAGGGCCTGTCTTTTGCCCTTTTTTTGTATCTCCAGTGTTTAGTATAGCACCTGGCACATAGTAGGTACTTAATAAGTATTTATTGACTGACTCAAATGATGAACAGGATAGTTTCAGAGAAATCTAGGAAGACTTGTATGAATGGATGCAAAGTAAAGTGAACAGAACCAGGAGAACAATTTATACAATAAAAACAGCATTTTAAAGACAAACAACTTCAAAAGACTTAAGAACTCTGATCAATTCAATGGATTCTCGGGGATGGGATGATGAAGCATGCTACCCACCTTTTAAAGGAAAGGTGATGGACTTAAAGTACAGAATAAGACATATGTTTTCAGATATGACTAATGTAGGAATTTGTTTTGCATGACTATGCCTATTTGTTACAAGGACTTTGGTTTGTTGTTTTTTTTTTTAATTAGGTGGGAAGGAGGAAGAGAAAGGAAAAGGAAATAAATGCTTGTTAATTGAAAAAAAGCAAAATAAATTTATATCTTAAAACTTTTTAAAATTTGAATTGCCCATGATCACATAGCTGGTAAGAAAACAGCCATATGCAGTTTTCAGATGAAGAAATTAAAGCTATCTATAGTCATACCAAAAAAATGCTCTAAATCACTTTTGATTAGAGAAATGCAAATTAAAACAACTCTGAGGTACCCTCTCACACCTACCAGATTGGCTTATATGACAGAAAAGGAAAATGATAAATGTTGGAGAAGATGGAGGGAAATTGGGCCACTAATGCATTGTTGGTGGAGTTGCTCTCCATTCTGGAGAGCAATTTGGCACTAGGCCCAAAGGGCAATCAAACTACACATACCCTTTGATCCAGCAACACCACTACTAGGTCTGTATCCCAAAGAGATCATTAAAAAAGGAAAGGACTCACATGTACAAAAATATTTACAGCAGCTCTTTTTGTGGTGTCCAAGAATTGGAAATTGGGGGAATGCCCAACAATTGGTGGATGGCTAAACAAGTTGTGGCATATGAATGTAATGGAATACTATTGTGCTATAAGAAATGATGAGCAGGAGGATTTCAGAAAAGCCTGGAAAGACTTGTATGATCTGTTGCTGAGTGAAGTGAGCAGAACCAGGAGAACATTGTACACAGTAACAGCCACATTGTGCGATGACTGACTTTGATAGACTTATCTCTTCTCAGCGTACAATGATCTAAGACAATTTCAAAAGACTCATGATAGAAAATGCTATCCACATCCAGAGAAAGAACTATGGAGTCTGAATGCAGATTGAAGCATGTTATTTTCACTTTTTTGTTTTTGTGGCTTTTCCCTTTTGTTCTGTTTCTTCTTTTACAACATGACTAATGTGGAAATATGTTTACATGATTGCACATGTATAACTTACATGAGATTGCTTGCCATCTTGGGGAGACGGGATGGGAAGGAAGGAGGGAGAAAAAAATTTGAAACTCAAAATCTTATAAAAATGAATGCTGAAAACTATCTATGATTGCTAACTATAGAGTATTCAAGTAAAGAAGCCAGGGCTAGAGTATTCACCCATAGGGGATTCCTATCATTTGTACAGGCTCAGAGTTAAAAGACAGCCCCATCTCCCAACCTGCATCTCCATGAGCTAATTCCTGTCCTCTAGTCTTCTGCTCAAGGACAGTTACCACTGTTCTGGATATGGAATGAGTCTAATCTTGATTCAACTAGGGTATCCAATTGGAATGTCTGTGCTTTAGGAAAATGATACTAACAACAACAGCTGGCATTTTATCGCACTTGCAGGGTTGCAAAAGTTGCAATGTTGCCAAATTTTACCTTATCACAGCCCTCTGAGATAGGCATAGAGCTGTAACTAGGACACAGTGGCTAGGACTTTGACCTAGGGTACCGAAATTTGGAGCAGAGATTCTCCAAGTGTGAGACCCTTTCAGAGAGTCCATGAGGTCAAAAATATCTTCATAACAATACTAAAATCTTATTTTCTTTTTTTTGGTGAGGTAATCGGGGTTAAGTGACTTGCCCCCGGTCACACAGGTAGTACACGTCAAGTGTTTGGTCTGAGGCCGGATTTGAACTCAGATCCTCCTGACTTCAGGGCAGGTACTCTATCCACTGTGCCATCTAGCTGCCCCCTCTCATTTGCTTTTTTCATTCTTGTTCTCTCATGGGTGAACAATGAAGTTTTACAAATTCATAGGTTCCTTGATCTGAGAATTAAAGATTTAGCCGCAAACACACAGACTGAGTTACCATCTCATCCGCAGAATTGCACTTTTGCCTCACAAATAAACGGATCCACAGATGGGATTGGACTTGGGGTTTCTCTCATATTTACCTGATAGTAGCACCAACTACTTGTAGATCTTTGGTGTGAATGTTTGGCAATAAACACAGGTTGTGCTGACATATTCAAAGCATTGAGTAACTTTTGGAATCTCATGGTTTATTCTGAAATTGTACTGATATTCACATGGATGGTGCAAAAGTCACAGTGGCTAAAGCCATAGGCATGTCAGTGTGAATCAAAGCAACAGTGCCAAACCAAACTCTCCCCTACCACGCACTTTGAGTAAAAAGAAAAGCCAGCTTCACTTAAGAATGTCCTTGGTGAAGCAATAAAAATTACTAATTTTATTAAATCTTGACCCTCGAGGACATGTCTTTTTAATATGCTGTGTGACAAAAAAGGACGTGCACATTAAGCACGCCTGCTGCATACCAAAGCACGAGGCTTGTCTGGAGGAAAATCACTTGAGCAATTGTGGGAGTGGTGAACTTGACCAGCTGTTTCTTTCATGAAGCACCATTTTGGCTTGAAAGAATAACTGACAAAGCATGGTTGTTTGGACTTGGGTATATGGCAGACATTTTCTCCAAAATGAATCAAGTAAGCCCATCACTTTGAGGAAAAACAAATGACCCTACTTGTAGCCAATGACAAAATTCAAGCTTTCAAGAGAAAATTAGAATTTCGGAAAACTTGTATTCGTCACTGTAAAGCTTGATACTTTTCAATACTTAACGATTTCTCTGATGAGATTGGTAGTGATATTAACAAATGTGATTTTTAAAAAAACTATACTGTGCACTGTGTCAGCATTTGAAAGATCTACATAATTTGGTGAATCGATATTTTCCAAAAGACTATAGCATATTACAAAATCGTTCATGGGCAAAAGAGCCATTCAAAGTGCAAGATAGACCAACGGATTTTAATGTAACAGAGAGTTCACTGATATGGTTTCATATCCCCCACTGCAAGTAACCTTTAAAAAACTACCGCTTGTCCAATTTGACTGTAGCAGCAAAGAAAAATACTCACAATTATCTGGAAAGACTATTAAAATACTTCTTCCTTTCCTGACTACATGTCTGTGTGAGGCTGGATTTTCTTCATATACTTCAATCAAAATAACATATCACAACAGTTTGAATGAAAGAGCAGAAATAAGAATCCAGCTTCTATTGAATCAGACATTAGAGATTTCCAAAAACGTAAAGCAATGCTACTCTTCACTCATTCTTTCTTGTTTTGAAAAAAATGTAGGGGTTTTCCCCTCACAAAATGTTATTTATGTTAACATGTAATGGATTTATTCTTGTTGTTTTTAAATGAATAAATATTTTAATTTATCCATTTTAGTTTTTAATTCAGGAAATATTGATAGATATAACCCACATAAACAAAAGCTCTTTGAGATCATCAATAATTTTTAGGAGTATAAAGGGGTGCTGAGAACAAAAAGTTTGAGAACCATTGATTCAGAGGGTGCAAAAATTTAACATATACACTCCTTTGGCAGATTAAATGCCATTATGGTAACTAATTTTCACTCCTATTTACTGAATTTATTTTAGTTACTTTTATTATTTTGACATCATGATTTACAGTCAACTTGCAAGAACATTTTGTGCTTCTTGTCCCAGATGCAACAATTTTAGTTACTTTTCTGATCGGGAGTAATTATTTGCTCCATTTTACAGATAAAGGAACCAAGGCTTAAAGAGAATTTAAGTGACTTGCCCAAGGTCACCTAGTGAATAAAGGACAGGTGTAGGATTTGAACTCATATCTTTCCTGACACCGAGACTAGTTTTCTGAGAAAAAAATTAGGGTACAGATGAAAACACCAAATCTCACACGGGGACAGAAAATGGACCATTTGGTGCAGCAGAATCCATGTAGGATTTTAAGTCATGTCCAGCTCTTCATGGCTCCATTTGGGGTTTTCTCAGCATAGATTCTGGAGCGGTTTGCCATTTCCTTCTCTAGATCATTTGACAGATGAGGAAACTGAGGCAAACAGGGTTAAGTGACTTGCTCAGGGTCACACAGCTAGTGTCTGAGGCCAGATTTGAACTCAGGAAGATGAGTCTTCCTGATTCTGGCCTGATTCTAATTGCGCTCTATCCACTGGTCCACTTTGGGATCAAATCCTGAATCTGGTACGTGCTATCTGTGATTGGGGAGAACATTTAACCTTTCTGGCCTCAGTTTTCTCATCTCTAAAACAAGGGTATTGGATTGGATAACCTCTAAGGTCTCTTCCAGCTTTCAATGTCTTACCCTATGAAATGGGTTGATTTGGCCTTTGAAAAGGGACAACAAATTTGCTATCTTCAAAATCAAGGGCATAAGTTCACAACTGGAGGATCCCAGTCGAGTTTTAGCGAGAGGCTGAGTCAAGTGTGAAATAAGCAGCTTTCCAGGAGAGTGACCCTTCCTTGGGGGTTGGGGGTGGGGGGGAACCTTCTGATGCAGGGACTTCCTGGTTGGTGTTTTAATCCAACCCAGCTGCTGGGCAGCTCTCACTTTTCCAAGGAGATCCAAACAAGGGCAAATGGACTTAAAGGAAAGCAGATTCCAAGTAGATGTAAGAAGCAACTTCTCACCCCTGCAGGTGACAGAACTTTGGAATGTGCTACCCAAGGAAGCTGTGAAATTTCCCATCCTCAGGGACTTTAAGAAGAACAATTAACTACCTGTCTGGGAAGATTTAGTCTTTCCTTTGCTGCATGGAGGCAGGGGTTTGGACCAGATGACCTCTTGAGGTGCCTTCCATCTCTATGAATCTCTATGAACGTTCCTAGGATACAAGAAATCCACTGGCAGGACATCCAGGTGGAGAAATGGACCTAGGCAAATTGTGACTTATCAGAGGTCACAGTCTTCTTCTTGTATGTTTTTAACCTTTAAAAATGTTTTAATTAAGATTAAAAAAAACAACTATCATTTACACTCCCCACTCCCAATCCTTCCACCAGAAGGTTCCATGGAACAAACCATTTTCCAGTCATTGGCACAGAGTGAACTGGGCATCAAGCGGAGGGTGAAAATCACGTCAGTGAAAATCACAACCATGGTGAATTGGTAAGAGCTCTAGACTTGAGTCCAACAGTTGAGCTTGAATCTGAACTCTGCCACTAACCACCACATGACCCTGGACAAGTCACTTCTCCTTGGGTTTCATTTACCTCCTCTGTAAAGCTTGGTTTAGATGGACTTTGGGGTCCTTTCTAATTCTAGATTTTTGTATGCCCTGTGCCTGGCACATGGTGAGGACTTAGAAAATTCTTCTCAAAATGAATTAAATTGAATTGAATTAAGAATAGGCCCAAACTGAGAAAAGATAGTAGCTTCACACAGCTGAATCTGCCCTAGGTTCATCCTGGAAAAAAGATACCTGAGTACATTGGGCCTGGATTCATCAATTAATTAACCAACACTGATCAAATAACTAACAATCACTAAGTGCCAGGCACTGTCCTAAGTACTGGAAACACTGAGATTTAAAAAAAAAAAATCTTGCCTGCCCTCAGGGAGCTTACATTCTATTGATGAGAAAAATATGCATATAAATAAGTATATTCAAGATAGGTCTAAGGTAAATGCAGGTTCCATCATGGAAATAGAAGTCAGAAGAGCCACAGTCACTACGCAGCTTTGGTTTTCTTATACACATCTATGCATATCCATGTAAATGTGTATACATGTGGGATCTATACTTGTATGTATACAAATGAGCACCCGTGTATTATTTGTGTGCATACATGTGTGAGCATATATGCATGTGTATATAATATATGCATTGTACATGTAAAGGCACATACGGGTGTATAGTTATACATGTGGAAGCTATAACCTATATGCACACCTGTGCATGTGTGTATATGTATAATCATATTGTGTCTATACATGTGTATTGCAATATATGCATTGTATATATAGACATGCATTTACATGTATTATGTATGCATTGGTATGTGTGTATACATGTATATGGTTCCCCATGTATATATGTATATATCATGTGTAATCATATATAAATGCACACACACAATACATGCATTGTATATACATAGGCATGTTCTTATATACAGTGTGCAGACATTTGTATATAGAGAGGCATGTACATATATGTATATACATACATATGCACATACACATGTATAATGTGTATAATACATATACATGTGTAATATTATAAATGCATTGGATATGTGGTGATACATACATGTATATATGTACACATATGGGATATATACCTAAAGATATACATTGTGTTTGCACATATGTGTATATATGTACATACACGTGCATGTATACACACGTGTCTATGGTAAATGCATTTGATTATAACAATATATGCATTTACACACATATACACGTGCGATATGTACATATAGGTATACATATACATGTGTATGTATATATACTGTGTGCACACACATACATGTGCATATGCAATGTATGTATGTGCATGTGCATACATTGTCTATTGAGAGGCACATATGTGTACATGTGTATGTATTTTAAAAATCCAATCCTGGCTATGAAAGTTCTTCCCCATGTGATCTCCAGCCAGTCATTCACTCAGCTGTGAAAGGCATAGAGCAGAGAGCCCCTGAAGCCCTCTCAGCTCCATGATCTCGTCTGGTCCCCAAAACCCCTGTGTGAGGAGGGTCCTCTAGGTGTTGTGGGGAGGAGGGGAGCAGGGGGGGAGGGGAAGCCTTGCTTTGGCAACCCAGGGAGGGTTCTCAGTTTTATCAGTGCTTGAGTAACCACCTATCTTGGAAAGCTCATTCTGATCTCTTAGGGTCCTGAGATGGAAGCTCACAGCAACAGCCTGTACCCCCCATTCCTCAACAGGCAAACTGAGTCATCTCAGCAGCTTCAGAAAGGAGACTGCTGATTTCCGCTCATCCTCAGGACCCACCAAGAGTCTGGCTTGTGGGTTACAGAGAGAAGGCCTCCTGACACTGGCAGAGACCCCACCCCTATGGGCATCTGGCCTCCCAATCTCAGAAAAAGGAGATAAACCAGGCCAAGGCCACGCTGTTCTCCATGAAGCCTTGGGAACATGTTCGTCATAAAACATACTGTTTGGAGAAAGCGGTCCAGAGGTGGCTTCTCAGTTTGTAAATAGGTCAAGCAGAAATTGGCAGACAAAACCACATTGGAGTGGGAAGGAAGAGAGATGGGGAGGGGGAGTGAGGCTCTGGGCCAGAAAAAAAAAAAGTAGGAGGAAAAAAAAATCAGGGTCCTAACTCAGGATCACAGATCTGGGGCTGGAAAGATTTAAAAGGCCCCTTAGTCCAACCCCCTCATTTTTTAAATGAAGAAACTGAGGCTTAAGGAGATTCAGTGAGTGCCAGAGGCCACACCTGTAGAAAGTGTTATAGCCAGAATTTTAACTAGGCTCTCAGACTAGGGTGGTGAGGTGACGGTAGATGGAGAGCTGGCCTCAGACCCGAATTCAAATTCTGCCTCAGATATTTATTAGCTGTGTGACCTTGGGCAAGTCACTGAGCATTTTTGTGCCTCAGTTTCCTCATATATAAAATGTAGGGATTGGCCTCTAAAGTCCAATTTAGAGCTGAAAGGCTCCAAATCTATAATCCTATTCTATCAGAGACCATTCTCTTTCTGTTGTACCATACTACCCATTTACAACAGATTGCTTCCTTTTGGTAACAACCTCACCAAGTAAGAGATCAGCGAGGCCAGGCGGGCACAGCAGGCTCTCACTACAGGTCTACAGTGACTGTCATGTCACGTCCAGCCTGAGCATTTCAGTGGGAGCCGATGGAGGCGTACGTGTCCTTCCAACTGGCCTCGGTCATGCTGCGGGCGCATGGGGGTAATTCGAACCTTGCTTTCAGGACTGGGGAGGATCTCAGTGAATTCACAAAGCTGTCTGAGTCTTGCCCAGTGTTGCCGTACAGATCACGGCAGCAGACTTGGCCACTGTTCAGCTTGGGGTCTGGGCCAATTTGGCCATGGATCTCAGCCCTTCACCAGTCAGCTTCCCAGTTGTTAAGAAAAACAAATCTGTATTGTGAAGTGGCCTTAGATTACTGCTGGAATTAAGATGGTCCAAGACTAGCTGAAGGGTTTGAGGCTGGGCTTTGCCTCCCGGGGCCCTTGTTATAGCTCATGTCCCTGGGGAAGGGGGTGCTGCAGCTAGCTAACTTTATCAGCAGGCTATGGGGAGTGATTCCTATTCATCAGGAACACAGGAGACAGACACAAGCCAGAAGCCTAATTCATTCATTCCTAACTGGGGATAAGCCTTTGGAATTTTGATTTGGAAGAGAACTTGGGGCCATCTTGTCCAGTTCCCTCATTTTACAGGAGAGGAAACTGAGGCCCAGAGAGATTGTGTCACGCCCAAGGTATGTAAGGGTCAGAGGTGGGTTTTGAACCCAGATCCTTTGACTCCTGAGCCAATCTTCTTTCCACTGTACCAGACTATCATTAAAGTACACAGGAGAAACTAGAGAGTTACATCCCCACACACGAAAGAAATAAAAACCATCTTTCCAAGCAAAAAATTGGACCACACACCATACCACCATCATTCAGCACATACCGTAATGCCCACACCACAAATACTGCATATGTAAATGCTGGGTACACAGCCATAGAGGTATTCAATACAAGCTAAATTTCAGGCAATTTGGGGAGTAAATGAAATGTTTCTTTAGCCTGGGTAAATATATGTAGTATCATGTATATGTCTATATCATACATTTTGGTGGCTCTCAATCACCACTTGTGACTGCCATATATTTTTATTGCAATGTTCACAGACTGGAGTCATTTGTTCAGTATTTGCTGAGCTTTTGAAATTTCTCAGGACATCTAGGTCCATGGGATCACAGATTTAAAACTGTAAGAGATCTTAAAGGCCATATAGTCCAAACCCCACACCTGGAACACACCCCTCTCATATGTGGTACAACCAGAAAGCTAACCCAGCTTCAAGGCATTCTGAGTGTTCACAGCCACTCGGAATGATCATTTGTGAGCCCCTACCAGTGTGTACTTTTCTCTAGGCAGCCAGAGGAAACAATTAGTCCAAAGGTATTTCATGAAATAGTGTGGTTTGTGATAGAACATTTGCCTCCATAAACCTAGGGCACACCCACAAATATGCACATCCATAACCTGCCCAGAAATCACATATGAATAACCCACATGTGAAGAATATGTGTGGAGAGGCAACTCACACCTCCATTGCCACAGGACACTGGATGTTTCCTGGTGATACTACTGCACTACTCTCACTAGGTCTGCCCCTCACTGGGGGCTATCTCCTCCTACCACCTTCTGGGTTAGCTTCTTCAGGGCCAATAAAGTCTTCTAAACTTCAGTCTGCTGAATGTAGTACCTGGAGTTTCTCTCCCTGATAAAGGCAAACTGACATCTCTTTGGACCAAGGGTTCTTTTTTTTTTTTTTTTTTGGCTAAGCAATGGGGTTAAGTGACTTGCCCAGGGTCACACAGCTAGTTAAGTGTTATGTGTCTGAGGCCAGATTTAAACTCAGGTCCTCCTGAATCCAGGGCTGGTGCTCTATCCACTGCACCACCTAGCTACCCCTGGACCAAGGGTTCTTAACAAGCTCTTCTGTGTCCCAGACTCCTTTGGCAGACTGGCAAATCCTGTGGACCCCTTCTCAGAATCCTGTTTTTAAAGACATAAAATAAAATACACAGGATTACAAAGGAAATTAATTATGTTGAAATATAATTTGGGGGGCTGGGTTTTTATGGCGCAGTTGTCAAAACATTACTTTAAAACAAGTACATGGACCAACCTCAGATTAAGAATCCCAGCTTTAGACATTGCCACCATACCCAATTAACAAAAGCCAGGCAGAAAGTTCTCCAAGCTAAGATGAAGCCTTTCCTTTTCAGCTCCTATTTCTGTGGAGTGGGAGAAATATGTCAAACTCTCTATTATAGGTAACTAGCTAGCTTAGGGTTTGATACTATTAGGTATCCCCAAGGGGGCAGCTAGGTGGTGCAATGGATAGAGTAACTGGGCTTGGGATCAGAAAGACTCATCTTCTTGAGTTTAAACACAACCTCAGACACCTATTAGCTGTGTGACCTTAGTCAAGACACTTAACTCTGTTTGCCTCAGTTTCCTCATCTATCAAAAGAGCTGGAGAAAGGATGGCAAACCACTCCAGTATCTTTGCCAAGAAAACCCCAAATGGTGTCACAAAGAATCAGTTGGGACTGAAAAATGACTAAATGACAAAAATTCCCAAGATCCTTTTTAGTTTAGCACATAAGTGAAGTTGAACCAGAAAAAAAGACCAGCTAAAGAAGCAAAGTCACATTCCTATCTCATTAATCAATTGATCAATCAATTAACAAACATTTATGATGCATCAACTATTTACCAGGCCCTGTGCTACAGTTAGGGATGCAGAGACAAAAATGAAGCCGTTCCTGCCCTCAAGGAGTTTACATTCTATCAGGGGAAACAACATACACATAAATAATTAAATATGTGTCAAGTACATGCCAGATGAAGACAAGGTAAGTTTTGGGCTGGGGACAGTTCCTACAACTGAGAAAGATTAGGGAAAACCATGCAGTAGGTGGTACTGACATTGATTGGGCATATCTGTTAGGTGTAAAGCCTGATTACTTTGGTGCCACCTTTTGTCCAGAGAAAAACCTTCATCTCTCTACATAAGGTGAGGTAACCAAGCCCAGAAGGTGACAGCTTCCAAATGGCAGGGCTGGGGTTTGAACCCAGCACTGTCTTCATTGCACTAAGAAAGCTGCTGAGGATAATAAGACCAAATATTTGACACTGGGACAGTCTGGGGAAATCCAGCACTTTGGTGCTTTATAACTACAGTCCCTGCTGGGATGGGAGCTTTTGGGTTGACTAGATAAAATCAGCCCCTCTCTTGTCTGGCCAGTGAAGGTAATCAGTTTCTATTCTTCTCAGATAGTCCTTATTAGCCACCAAAAGTGTCTTTCATGTAAGCTGGAACTCTGGGGCCAATATGACTTTGTTTCAGGGCCAACATATGTGGGGTGAGGGGCATATTTCCTCCCTGGATGAATGCTCTGCCCATTTCTCCCCCAGGGTACCACTATCCCCAAACCTTGCATCATGGTCCTATAGAGACCCAGAATGCAATAGCTTTCAGGATTTAGGGGGACACGCAGCTCCCTTCCAGCCATGGAGCTACCACCCTACCCCCTCCCTACCCTTGCGATTACCCCCTGCATCAGCCTCATGCCGCATTTCTTGGAATTGCGGCTCTGTCACTCCGGCGTTACCTCATGACAAATGGGTTTCCATCGCTTTCACTCTAGTCTCCTTTCTCGATTGGTGTCATCCTAAAGAGTTTCTAGGAGATGTTCTTGGCTCTCTGATGAGATTGCAGACCCCTCCCCCTCCCCCAATATCATCAGCCTCATTTACAATTCATCTCTTAGACAATGTTATTTCCCCTGGGAGAGTGTCACAAATAGATTTTTCTCATCCAGTTATATGAATTCTTCTCACCCCCACCCTCCCTTCCTCATTTGTCCACTCAACAGCATCAGGTAATGAAAAGAGCAATGAATTTAGAGAGAGAGGGCCTTGTTTTGAATCCTTGCTCTATTCCCTGTTTGACCTTGGAAAATAGACGTTCTCTGGACCTCAGTTTCCCTCACTTATACATTGAAGAGATCAGACAAAATAAGCTCTCTTCCTCTTTTAACTTTAAAAGGACTTTCAATGATATTTTTTGTTTTTATACCACTTTTATTTCCCAACATATCCTTCTCCCCTCTCCCAAAACCATCCCTTATTAAAAGAAGTAAGAAGGGGGCAGGGAAAGAGGGGAGAGAAGCAGGACAACAAAATCCATTAGGACATCAGACTAAACCTGACATTATATGTCGTGTTCACACATCTCCTCTTTGGGACATTGCAATTTTTTTGGACTGTCCATTTACATTGTTGCTAGTCATTGCATCACTGCCTGGGCTCCATAGGTTCTGGATGAGAAGCGCCAGCACCAGTGGGAGCCATAGACAATCCCAGCCAGGTAACCTTCAGAAAAACCTGGGTTCAAGTCCTGCTTTGACTCTTGCTTGCTGTGTGACCACAAATGTGTCGTTTAATTTCTCATTTTGAGTTATAGATGAATTATGAATTTGCATGAGTGGAATTCCTCAAAATGAGAAAGTCCCTGATGCCCCTCCTCCAAATATAATAGCTGAGATTAACATAATGATTTGTTTTACAGAGCACTTTATATACATTGTTTCATGTGCTCTTCACACCAACCCTCTGAGGTAAATACCTACTGGTATGTTAGAGATTAGAGAACAGATTTAGAGCAATGACACCAACTACTAAGTGTCTGGGGTAGGATTCAGCCCCAGGATTTCCAGTGGAGATCCTTGTGGGCTGCATATTGAAAACCACACATTAACATTATCTATGGCGTGGTATATTTTTATTTGTTTTGTTAAATGTTTCCCATTGCATTTTAATCTGGTTCTGGTCCCAGTTCTGAGTTCTGCAGACCTGACAGCCCACGGAGGGCAAGTCTGATACTTTTGTACTACCTCACACTGCTGTACCGGTGATGAGGATGATGCCCTGGGTTCGAGACCTCATTGTGCCACTTACTACTTGTGTTACTTTGGGTGAGTCACTTTACCCAAGGATTACCTTCCATGGATTCTGTGTATATCTTACCTATACCTAGTTATTCACATGTCATCTCCTCCAATAGAGTATAAACTCCTTGAGGGTAGACATTGTGTTTTTTGCCTTTTTTTTTTTGTAACTTAGCCCAGTGCCTGGCACGTGGTCAGTACTAATGTTTGTTGACTGATTGGTTGAAAGTTGAAGTCAAAAGATTAGGGTCCCCATTTAACATCCCCTGACCTCAGCCCCCACAATTTCCCTCACTACAGTCTCAGATCAAGTGGCCCTACTTCCTGCCAAGTCTAATCCCTTTGTATGCACCTTTGAGCCCATCTGCTCCTGCTTGCCACCAGACTGCCTCCACTATCATATAGTATGCTTTCTGTAATCTTCAATCTCTCCCTATGTACCGGCTCTTTCCCTGACGCCTACAAACATCCTCCAAAATTTTTCCCTATCATAAAAACAAAAACAAAAACCCAACCTCACTGGATCCCATGATCTCTTCTGACTGTTGTCCTATATCTCTCCTCCCCTTTTCAGCTAAACTCCTTTAAAAAAAAATCACCTACACTGGGAACCTCCACTTCATCTCCTCTCACTCTCTTCTAAACCCTTTACAATCTGGTTTCTAACCCCACCATTCAACTGGATACAAATAAATGTCCATTCCATTGGGAAATGGCTTAACAAATTGGGGTACATCCATGAAACAGACTTACTCTGCAGTGAGAAAATGATGAAGATGAAATCTTTAGAGACATATCAGAAGATTTCTATAAAATGTAAATTATATATATTTATATATTCTATAACTATATATTTATATATGTTCTATAAGTATATATTTATATATATTCTCTTATAAAATTT
Organism: Vombatus ursinus; assembly: GCF_900497805.2. NCBI lineage: Eukaryota > Metazoa > Chordata > Mammalia > Diprotodontia > Vombatidae > Vombatus > Vombatus ursinus. The sequence goes on from NW_020954546.1 coordinate 28,603,168, forward strand.
CTCTAAAATGCGAACAGATGCAAAGTGAAGCAAGCAGAACCAGGGAAACAATGTATATGACTCCAACAAGGTAAACAGTAAGAACCATAAAACAAAACCAAAAGCTATGAATTATAATGACTAAGGTTGGCCCCAGAGAAGAGTTGAGAAAATGCACCTCCTTTTATTGTATAGGTAGATGAATTATGGCTGTATGCTGGATTTTGTACACTGTTTATTTATTGGCTTTTATCATTAAATTGTTTTGTTTTCCCCTTTTGCTTTTTATTCTTTACTCCAAAGGATGGCTTCCTGGGGGAGGGTCATATATTCATTATATATTCAGAAATGTCAGCAATGTGGGAACTTAGACATTAATACAGTTTTTTACATAATAGGGACTGGCACAGGCACAGGACCTGACCCACATACAAAGTGCCTCTAATATTATCTCCTCATATGGACAGGCTAGGGAGCCTCCTTCTCAAGAGTCATAATGACATTTAACGGAATGACTTTGGAGAGATTGTGGAGCACACATAGATATTCAGTAACTGGTTCTGGTTTTTTAACTGAGTTATTAAAAGAAGCCTGTTAATAGCTACAGTTGTAGAACCAGAATTGGGGGGTACCTTCATAAAAGGCCTTAGTTGGCTTCAAACACTCTTCTGTTTGGTTACTCTCTCATGGTTTGACTCCACTGACAGCATCTTGGGAGAGAAAATACTCTAAGGTATGGGTTCCCAAAGTGGGTGATTCTGCCCCGGGGGGGTGCTGGAATAATCCAGAGGGGCAGTAGTAGTCTCGGGTGCAATTGGTGGCATTGAATAAAAATAAGAGGGCAGTAGAAGCATAAGAAAAGAAGAGAAGAAAATTATGAAAAGCCATTCATACATTTCAGCTGTCATGTAACAGAGTTAAAGTCGTAGTGATTACATTATTTGCCAAATAAACATACAAAATGCAAGTTATAATGGTTATAACAAGTTATAATTAGTTACAATATAACCCATCAATGGTCAAGTCTGCCGACAAGTCTTAGCAAGTAAGTGTTGGCAATGAGCTTGTCACACATTGTCAGGAAATCCAGCATGCATTGGCAGGAATATGTGTGTGTAATGACTTGTTTATAACACGATACTGTATGGTTACATGACCCAATATGACATAATCAAAATTTCAATGCAAGAAAAAACCCAGACCTTTGCAATAAATTATTAAAGTTAAGATGCGTCATTTCTTAAAAATATTTTTGAAATGATGCAAATTAAAAAAAAATGTTAGAGGGTTACAGAAAGTAGATTTCTGGGGGGGGGGTGTTGAGTAAAGATTTCTTTGAAAAAGGGGCAGTAGGTCAAATATGTTTAGGAACCTCTGCTCTAAGGGGAGAGACCTTGGGCCCTTCCCACCGACATCTACATGTGGCCCCATAAAATGGACCTGTCTTCTGCCACCAGATTTGTTCATTTACATTTTAGGATAAGGGATTGGAGCTTTGAAAGGTCAAGAGAGTGAGCCTGTGGGCATCCAGGGTTTTCCAGGCAATCCAACATCAATGACCCAAAGAGTAAGGAGTGACCTTCGGGACTCAGCCCAGTGGTAGCTGAGATGGGGACTCATATAATAGTCAGACCACATCTGGATATGAACCCGGTGGGACTGATGCTATATAGAAACTGTACTAAGAATGAGCTTTCTTTCCCTAGCAACTAAAGTAGGATAAGAGAGAGTGTGTCCCTATGGTGTTGGGGGAAGGGTTTGTATTTTTGGTCTTGTTATATCTTTGAAATACTATCTCATTGTAAAAACTGATTGATTATAATTGATTAAATGAAACTAGGAGCTACTCATTGTCACCTGGGGTGGGGTGGGGCTCAAACTGATAACATTAGAGTAGAGACATCCCTGTCCCTCCCAATCCTTCAGGGGAGCTCTAAAACCTTGATTGGGAAATGTAGCTGGTCTGGCTCTGGGATAGTCAGCCAGAGCACGCTTGCAAATGAATAAACAAAATGCATTTTAAAAAATTAAAGGACTGGATTAAATGATCTGTAATGCCTCATCCAGTTTCAATGAGCCCCAGTACCCAACTCATGGAGTAGACTTCCAGGGCCGTCCCTTTCCCATTTGGAAAGTCCATAAGCAGCACCCATGATGCCCTGGGCCTTCAGGCACATGTGGCCACCTCTGAGGGAGACCTGAAGCCCTGGCCACACCAAACATCTCTTAGGAACCAGGTCTAACTGTGCCCAGATGCTTGTATCTCCAGACTCCTTGGCTTCATGTGGTCCCTTGACTTTGGCAGAAACACTCACACATCTGGCACATCTGGGGCACTGGTGATTTGTGCAAATCAGAGGCTGGCCATCTGGTTCATGTCACTTCTCCCTCTTTCTCTCTCCACACCCTCCCAACGTGGAGTTTACCCACAAAATCCAATATGGGCTTGGACTGAGCCCCCACTTTCTCTTCCTTCAGTTTCCAAATGGTCCTTGGCCAGCTGTGATTCCAGAAGTCAAACAGCTTCATTGTTGATGTAAGGATGGTCTCTGGCTGGGAAGCAGCAAAGAGGCAAGGGATTACAAACAATCTAATAGATGATTTAATTAGGGCTTAACCTGAATTTGGACAATCCAAGCTTCTGGCCTCCATCCCGGCCTGTGGGCTTGGCTGTCGGCAAGGCCAGCTCAGTGACCACTGACCCCATCTCTCCTTCCCTCCTTCTTCCTCTCTTCTGGGCATGCCAGAGCACTTGTCAGCTGGGCCAAGACACACAGGGATCATCGGGCTGCCTTCTCCCCTCGGCCGTTGTACCATCTCTGCTGCTTTCAACTCACTCCTCCACTTCCTCTCATCCCAGGATATGTGTGGCCTCACTGACCAAAGGGAAAGGCCCCAACCAAAGGGAAAAAACAAACCACACTCCCAAGGGATGCTGAGCTTGGTAAGTTGGGCAGAGCTTTGGACTGCGAATCAGGAGACATGATCCCAACTGTGATCTAGAGGGAGTCATTTCCCCTCCCTGAGCCTCAGTTTCCTCCCCTGTAAAAATGATAAGGTTGATGCTACTTGGTCTCCAAGGAACCAGATGATGGGATACTCCCTCCCTCCTCCCACCGAGTGACATTTGATGCTGCAAAATTCCAGAACCACTAACATGAAGATGGTTCCAAGATGTGTTGGCTGCCATGGGCTAAGATTGTGCATTCATTTACACTTGGTGATAGATTGCTTTGTGAGTGTTCTAAAATTACTTTCTTGTGTTTGTTGAGTTTCCTTAGCTAGACACTTCAGGGCATAAATATCTTCTGTCTCTCGGAGGTAGATAGAATGCTAAACTTGGAGTCAGGGCAGACCTGAGTTCAAATCCTGGCCATTCAATTTTTCTAACCTTCAGTTTCCTCATCTGTAAAGTGAAAGCCTCTAAGGTACCTTCCAGCTGTAAATCTATGATCCCATAACTTCTCTGGGCCTCAGTTTTCTTCTCTGTAAAATGTCTAGGTTGGATTAGCTGGCTTCTAGCTGCAGAGCTATGGATCCTGGGAAATGGAGATGATGGGAGTGGAGAAGCATTTTCTGGCTATTCTTTTTTCCCTTTTTCCCCTTATTCCGCCCACCCTGGCTGATGACCTTCCGGGACCAAGGCAGTAACAATAGAAAAATTCCTCTGATGTTCTCAGCCTGTCTTCCAACGCATTCCACAGAAAGAGTTGTACCAAGTATGGACAGGAATGTTCCCAGCTCCACTTCTTCATCACAGCTCGCCGGGTGAGGGAGGCGTTCATAACGTTCATAACTACCAATGTCCCATCACACACACATACTTGGGCAGGACCCAAAGGATACCAAAGAGATAAAGTGAACAGAAAAGGCCCCACGAGCACAGAGATGATCAGACTTACAAGTGTGACACATCAGAGTTGCAAGGGACCCTTTTACCCACCCCCTCCTTCTGCAGAGGGGAAACCCCGAGCCAGCCTTAAGACTCACCCAAGGCCCAGCAAGGGAGCAGCCCAGGGAGAGCTAGGGGCTGGGTCTCCTCTTTCCCCTTCTGCCACGCACCGACTCCTAACATCTGCCTCTCACCCAAGGCAGCCTTCTCAAGGCAGCTTTTTGAGAAAAAGATTTGACTATGCCTTCTATTTGTACGCCACAGACATTCCCCAATATTTCCATCCTCAATATGCTCACCTCAAGTCCCTCACCTTAAAACAGGAATCATTACAGCACACACCTCTCACAAGGTTATTGTGAGCATCAAATAAGATAATCTTTGTAGAACCCTTAGCACAGTGCCTGACACAGAGTAGGTGCCTTATAAAGGCTTATCCCCTTTCTTTGTGCAAAGACAAGCAGTTAAGCAAGATCTATCTACATGGCCACTATTTCTAATAGCTTATGCAGCTTCTGGCCTCTGTAGACCCCCACCTCTCTATTGGGAGGAAAGACAGCTAAATGAAAGAGACAAACAGAGACAGATATGTAGACAGACAGCTAAATAGGTATAGACAGAGACAAATGGGTAGATAGATCAGTAGATAGATGCAGACAGACAGACAGCTAGAGAGGTACAGAGACAAATAGGTAGGTGGGTGGATAGACAGATAGATGAGAGAGAGAGAAGGGGGGGCAAACAGACAGGTAGGTAGATATATGTGTAATATATATTACAGCGAGAGAGAACATTTATTCAGCATTTACTATGTGCTAGGCACTCTGCTAAACCCTATGGATACAAACCCAAGAGTGTTCTGTCCTCAAGAAACTTACGTTCTTTCTGTTGGTGTTAAGACTGGCTCTCCCCATCCCACCAGGCTGGACAATACAGGGGCTCCTCCCAGGTCAAATCTGATCAGCATAGAGCCTTGACTTCCCCTGTTTTAGGACCTGGGCCTGCATGCTCCTCCTCAGGCAACCTTAGGGGGCCTCCTGATCCCGGGGCTTACTTACTCTATTCATGCTGAGTTTAGCGTACTCCACTCCCGCCCCAGCAGCTCGGCCCACTGCCACTCAGAACTTTACAGTTAAAGTACTCCACTAGCCGCAGCCTCCCCGGGTAGTGGAGACTAAGGGCTTGTGCTACTTCAGCTGGCCAAGAGTTTACATTCTAAGCATGGAAGACAATACCTAGGGAGTATCAGGGAGGGAGAGAGACCCTGGGGGAAAGAACCCAGAATCCTGGGAACTTGGGGGACATAAAATGCTTGGAAACCAAATGCATCTCTGTCGATTTCTATTTCTGAAGTGATCTTCCACCAACTCCCGGTGCTGGACGTCAGAATAAAAATGTGTATATTCCAGTTGTTGTTGACCTGCTCCCCTCTTGGCCAAAAATAGTTGGTTTTCGATCATTGGGATCATTTATTTTATTGATTTTTAAAAAATTAAGCCCTCGGCAACAATCTAAAATAACCTGTGCCTCGGTCAGCAAGGTGAACTTGAGGACAGGCCACGAAAGTTTGTCTTCAGACTCTATTCCCCCTTCACACACAGCCGGCACACACCTTTATGGACCCAGATGTCTAAGCCCAAAGGCTTTTGAAAGGCTAACCTGTCCAACCACCTCATTTACAGACGTGACCTGCTGTAACTAGCATGGGGCAAACAGGGCTTTGTCTCAGGGTTCTGACGTTGAAGAGGGAGGAACATGGTAACTTCCTCCCCTACAATGGCCGCCATCGTGCCTAATGTCTCCTAAAGCCCTCCTGCCTCGTTCAGTCAAATTCCTTTAAAAAAAATCAGCCGTCTACGCTCATCACATCTATTCCTCTCCTTTTATTCACATGATCACTCTTCGCAGTCTGGTTCTCAATGTTATCACTCAATGAAACTGCTCTGTCTAAAGTTACCAGTGGTCTCTTAATTGACTAATCCAATAACCCTTTCTTAATTCTTCTTGACCTCTGTGCAGCACTGGACACCAATAACCATCTTCAACAACTCTTCTTTCTGCGTTTTCGTGATCCTGCTGTCCCTTGGTTCTCTTTTGACCTGTCCACCCTGTCTTTCTCAGTCTCCTTTGGAGATCATGTGTGTTCCTCTCCCTAACTGTGGCTGCCCCCCAAGACTCCATCCTTGTCTATTTCTCTTCTTTTTCTACACTCTACTTCTCTGTGATCTAGATAGCTCCAATGGGCTCAACTCTCACCTCCCCATTAGATTGTGAACTCCTTGAAAGCAGGAAGTTTTTTTGCCTCTTTTTGTATCCCCAGTGCTTAGCCCAGTACCTGGCACATAGTAAGCACTTAATAGCTGAAGCTTCAATGCTTTGGCCATGTAATGAAAAGATGGGACTCATTGGAAAAGACCCTGATGTTGGGATAGATTGAAGACTAAAGGAAAAGGAAATGGCAGAGGAAGCGATGGATAGACAGTGTCACGGAAACAACAAGCACAAACTTGGAGAGACTTGGAAAGACAGTGGAGGATAGAAGGGCTTGGTGTGCTATGGTCCATGGGGTCATGAAGAATTGGACGTGACTGAATGACTCAACAACAATATTGATTGATTGATTGATCGATCTCGAGGCAGCAAACTCTCAGATCGAGATATTCAGTCGTAGTCTCTCTCCTGAGCTTCAAATGACTTTTAGATTATCTTCAATTCTACGTCCTGTGAGTATCTCCAACTTAATGTGTCCAAGACAGAACTGATGCAATTGATAGAGTGCTGTGCCTGGAATCGTGAAGACCTAAGTTCGAATCCAGCCTCAGACACTCAGTAGCTGTGTAACCCTGGGAAAGTCAGTTACCTGCTGTTTGCCTCAGTTTCCTCATCTGTAAAATAGGGATAATAACAGCTCCCATCTTACAGGGTTATTGTGAGGATCAAATGAGATAATAATTGTAAAGCACTTAGCTCAGTGTCTGGCACATAGTAAGTGCTATATTAATGTTAGCTGTTGTTATTACTATTTTCTCCAAAACCTACTCCTGTTCCCTAACTTCATCATTTCTTTTACGGTAACACAATCATTCTTGTCACCCAGGTTTGCAGCTTCTGGGATATCTTTGCCTCTTCATTCTCACCACCACCACCACCACCACCACTACCATATCCAATTACCTTCGTCTGCCAACAGCTAGGTGGTGCAGTGAATAGTGTGTCGGGCCTGGAATCAGGAAGACCTGAGTTCAAATCCAACCTCAGAAACTTACTAGCTGTGTGACCCTGAGCAAGTCACTTAATCCTGTTTGCCTCAGTTTCCTCATCTGTCAAGTGATCTGGAGAAGGAAACAGCAAACCACTCCAGTATCTTTGCCAAGAAAACCCCAAATAGGGTCATGAAGAGTCAGACACGACAGAAACAACCAAACAACAACAAAAATAACATCCACACCTCTGCTTTTCTCTATTCACACAACCACCACCCTAGTTCAGGCTCTCTTAACCTCTGGACTATTGCAATATGCTCTTAATCAGTCTCCCTGCATCTAATATCTCTTCTCTGCAATCTGTCCCCCACATAGTTATGTCAAATGGACATTCCTAAAGCACAAATCTGACCCTGTCACTGCCCTGCTCAGGAAGCTTCCTGTTGCTTCTAGGATGAAATGCAAACTCCCCTGTTTGGCATTCAAAGCTCTTCTCAATCTGACTCTGACCCACTTTTCCAGGCTGATTATGTTGTATTCTTCTTCACGTACTCCAAAGTGACCTGCTTCCTAACCTTGCAGAGCCTTTCCATCTCCCTTCTCATTCTTTTCTTTGGGTTGCCTGCCATGTTCTTCTCACTGTCATCTTTCACAATTCCTAGCTCCCTTCAAAGCTCAGCTGAAATGCCACCTCTTCCGTAAGGCTTTCCCTGACCACTGCCACACCCCAGTTGTTGATATCCGGTCAAGTTACTTATGTATACCATGCATATATTTACTCGTATGGGCACGAGGTTTTTCCTTCAATAAAATGTAAGCCCGTTGAAGGCAGGAATTGTTTCATTTTTGTCTTCGTATTTCCAGCATCTAGTATAATTCCTGGTATACAGCAGACATTTTAGAAATGCTCATTTGTTGATTGATTGACTGGAAGTCAGATGTGATTGAACATTGAAGAGAATCACCCTAATTGTTTCATGCAACAGATGATCCAAAAATCCCCAACCTCCATCCCTCCCTGGTTTTGTCCTCCAACTCAGTGTTTGAGATGAGGTTAAGTGGAGGGAGTAGCATTCCAAGAATGAGAACAAGGACTCCCCCAGGTCACTAGCACTTCCACTCAAATCACCAACACCTTTACTCTCTTGCCTTGCTTTGGGGAGAAGCATTTACCTACAAACCCACACGTGTCCACAGAAGAAAGGGTGTTTAAAACCCGGTCAGAGGTTTTATGCTCTCTGTCTTGGAGCCAATAGTTATACATGTGATTTTGTAGACCTTGTTGTTGTTCAGGCATTTCAGTTGTGTCTGATTCTTTGTGACTCCACTTGGGGTTTTCTTGGCAAACATACTGGAGTGTTTGCCATTTCCTTCTCCAACTCATTTTATTTATTTATTTTTCAAGAATCTTTATTCAATATTGTCTACGCATAATGCTAATTCAATTCTCTCCCAATGTCTAACATATCTAGCATATCTAAGATTTTATTAATCGCCTAGTTGAAATCCCCCCACTATTGTAGTTTTTTTCTCTTTCCATCTGTAATTCATTTACCATTTCCTTTAAAAATTCTGATTGCTATAGCATTTAGTGCATTTATGTTTAGCATTGATATTACTCCATTATCTAGGGTACCTTATAATAGAATGTAGTTTCCCTGCTTATTTCTTTTAATTATAACTATTTTAGCTTTAACTTTGTCTAAGATCATGATTGCTACCTCTACTTTTTTGACATCAGATGAATCATGATAAATTCTACTCCAGTCCTTTATTTTTACTTTATGTGCATCTCTCATTTTAAAAATGTTTTTCTTTTAAACAACATATTGTCAGGTTCTGGTTTTTTATCCATTCTATCCATTTCCATTTTATGAGTGAGTTCTTCATCCCATTCACATTCAAAGTTTTAATTACTAGTTGTGTATTTCTCTCCATCCTCTTTTCCCCCACTTTTTTCTCTCTTTTCACCCTATCCCTCCTCAGAAATCTAATTTACTTTTGACCACTGCCTCCATAATCTGACATCCTTCTAAAAGTCCCTCTCTTATCCTATCCCCTTGCCCTCCTATTTCTCTGTAAATTAAGAAGACTTTCATACACTACTAGATGTATATGTTATTCCCTCTTTAACCCAGTTCTAATGAGAATAAGGTTCCCACCCTACCTGCCCTCCACCATTTTCTCCCCTCCACTATAACAGTTCCTCAAAAAAAAAAAAAAAGTTCCTCCATTCATGCCTCTTTTGGATGAGATAATTGCTCCATTTTACCTCTCCCTACCCAATTTATTTTTTTGGAATCATCCCATAATAGTCAACTCAACCCCAAACCTTCTATCTACATATACTCTTTCAAACTACCCTAATAATGATAACATTCCTAAGAGTTGCAAATATTATTTTCTCATATAAGAAATAAGTAGTTTAACCTCATTAAATCCATTATAATTGCTCTTTCATATTTACCTTCTTATGTTTCTTTTGGTTCTTGTAAGTCATATTTTCTGTTCAGTTCTGGTCTTTTCCTCAAGAATATTGGAAAGTCCTTTAGTTCATTAAATACTCATTTTTTCCTTTGCAGGATTACACTGAGCTTTGCTAGGTATGTTATTCTTAGTTGCAAACCCAGCTCCTTTCCTCTTTGGAATATTATATTCTACACCCTTCAGTCTTTTAATGTAGAAGCTGCTAAATCTTGAGTAATCCTGACTGTGGCTCCACAATATTTAAATTGTTTCTTTCTAGTTGCTTGTAATATTTTCCCCTTGACCCAAGAGCTTTGAAACTTAGCTATAATATTTCTATGAGTTTTCATTTTGGGATCTCTTTTAAGTGGTGACTGGTAGATTTTTTCAATTTCTATTTTACCCTCTGGTTCCAAAACTTCAGGACAATTTTCCTTAATAATTTCTTGAAGTATAGTACCTTGACTCTTTTTTTTTAAATCATAACTTTCAGGTAGTCCAGTAATTCTTGTATTATTTCTCCTTAGTCTGTTTTCCAGGTAAATTGTCTTTCTTTTTTTCTTTCTTTTTCTTTTTCTTTTTTTGGTTAGGCAATGGGGTTAAGTGACTTGCCCAGGGTCACACAGCTAGTAAGTGTTATGTGTCTGAGGTCAGATTTGAACTCAGATTCTCCTGAATCTAGGGCCAGTGCTCTATCCACTGTGCCACCTAGCTGCTCCAGGTTGTTTTTCTAATGAGATGTTTCACATACTCATATTTTTTATCCTTTTGATTTTGTTTTATTATTTCTTGATGTCTTATGAAGTCATTAGCTTCCCCTTACCCAATTCTAATTTTTAAGCAGTTATCTTCCTCAATAAGTTTTTGAATCTTTTTCCTATTGATTGACTTTCTTTTCATAATTTTCTTGCTTTTTTTGCATTACTCATTTATTTTCCCAACTTTTCCTTAACCTCTCTATTTGGTTTTTTTTAATATCCTTGTTAAGCTCTTCCAAGAACTCTTTCTGGGCTTGTGATCATTTTATTTTTTTCTTTGAAACTTTACAAGAAGCTGTTTCGTGTTCTTCTGAGTTTGAATCCTGATCACCACAGCAGCTGGCTCTTTCTCTGACTTTTATTCATTTTAATAGTATATTTCTTGGCTGTTAACTTTCTGTTACAGCTGAGCTCTGTTCCTGGGATGTGATGAATAATGTCTCAGTTTTTCATGAAGTTTTTTCTGAGCTATATCTGGGGGCTTGGACATCTTGGTTCTTCCATTGGTCTATGATCCAAGGCCAGGTGTGGTCACTACCCCTCCAGCTCATGCCTTGGTCTTCTCTCTGCCCCTGAGCCATGACCGAGCCCCCAGAACCAGAGGCACTGCAAATGTGCTTGTTCCTTGCAGATTCCCAGGCAGCTGCAAGTGTGAGCTCACCCCTGTGCCCTGGAACTGAAACCAGGGACAATGCTCTGCTGCCAGTGACCACAATCAGCAGGCCCCCCCCTGCCGCCCACCACCCTTCTCCAACTGTGCTCACCAGCATATACTTACTCCTCCTTGCCTGCAGCCACAGCCCAGGTCTGCATCTGGCCAGTGCCTCAGGCATCCAGCACTGACAGAGGACCCCCACAGCCACCTGATCGGCCACCTGACCCCCACACAGTCCATGGGACAAAATCCCCTAAAGCTAAGGCTGCCACTGTCTACACAGCTGCCCCCAGGGTTTGCTGTTTGTTGACTCAATAGTATTTGCCAGGGGTATCTACCCTTCAATCAAGGCAGACCATCACCCTAGGAGGTCAGATCTTTCCTAATGTCCTCCCAATTGTCTTAGGCTGAATGACTGCCTTATTCTGACTCTTAATTATTTCTGCCATTCTAAAATTTAATTTGAGGCATTATTTTATGTTATTTGTGGGGGAATTTGAGAAAGTCAGGTCGTTTCCTGCCTTATTCCACCATCTTCCCACAATTCCTCCAGCTTATTTGACAGATGAGGAAATTGAGGCAGGCAGAGTGAAGTGATGTGCCCAAGGCCACACTAGTAAGTGTCTGAGGCTGGATTTGAACTCAAGTCTTCCTGACTCCAGGCCTGGTGCTCTATCTACTGCACCACCTTGCTGCCATGGAGTTTGTAGATTTATCTGTTATCTGTTATAATTCCTGAAATACTGTTTCTACTTTCTTAGTCCAATTTCCATTCCTAACCTATTTCTGGCCTGAATCCCTACCTCTCTTCGCTTTTCACTTGGCCTTTAATCCTGACTAGATATTCTTGCCCAAACTGGCCTTCTAGGTGCTGACCCTTGAAATAACCAAGCAGGCTCCAAACTTGGCTGGTGGCTTCCAGTTTGGGCTCACATCCAGACAGATGTTGGCTTTCTCCACCAAATTCACAGTATCTGCACACCCTTTTGAAATATTCAAGAGGCCCAGCCTCTTTAAGAAATAAAAATTTTAGTGTAGTGGAAAGGGAACTGAATCTGGAGTCAATAGATCTGGGTTTGAATCCCAGCTGTCCCCTCTCTGAGCCTGTTTCCTCCCCTAAACAATGAGGCGTCAGACTGTATGGTCTCTAAAGGTCAGGCCAGGCCTCAATTCTGTACCCTCTGAAACAATTTGTATCAGGGGAAAAAAAGAAGCAAGTCACCAGACTCCAGGACTTGGTCAGTAAATGCTTTGATGCTTTCCCCTTTCGAAAACACAACCCAAACGTCGTTAAATCATCCCTCTACTTCATGTTATAGAGGTTTCCTCACAAGCCTCAATAACTCTGGGTCGACCGACTGTTCCATTATTTTCTACTGAACTACTTTCCATTAGATCTGCCTGTCAACTGAGCAAAGCAGGAGCAGAGATGCCTGGGAGAGCAGAATCAGTCTGTGAAATGTTAAACACGGTCTCTTGGCCAACTCTGCTCCTGCTGCCAGTGGAGGGAACTGGGAGCTGAGCCTGTAATGCTGTTTTTTGAAATGGGCTGTGTATTTTATAATCTGGGTTTACGGGGCACTCCCTCGAGGCTGGAGAACTCACTGGTACGCAGCTTAAGAGAAAGCCAGAAGCTCTCCAGCAGGAAGGAATGGAGTCCCAGAAGATTGAGAGCTGGAAGGGGCCTTCCCTACCTCTCATCCTATTTTCCCCGCTTTTGCCAAGGCCACCATCATTTTCTAGTCATCCAAGCTGGCAATATTGGTGACAGCCTGGACGCTTCACTCTCTCACCCAACTCCCCATATTGGATGAGTTGCCAGGTCTGATAGCGTCCACCCCCACAACATCTCTTGTATCAAGCCCGATCTCTCCACTTCCACCATAGCCATCTTCGAGAACTACTGCAATAACTTTCTAACTTGGTCTCCGCCCTTGATGATCCGTCCTCCACATAGCTGCCAAAGTGATACACCTAAAGCATGGGCCACTTAAGAGTCTTCAATGGCTCCCAATTTCCTCTAAGATAAAATATAAACCCTCCTCTGTGTTATTTAAAAGTCTTTCAGAGTCTAGCTCCAGTCTACCTTTCCAGGCCGATCATACATTACTCCTTCTCACCCAGTCTACCTCCAGGCAAATTGGCCTGTTTACTCTTACCTGTCTTTGCACAGGCTTTCTCCGGTGCCTGGAATGTTCTGGCTCCTTACCTTCCCCTCTTTGGATTCCTAGCTCCCTTTCAGGCTCAAGTCAAGTGCTATTTTATTAAAGAGGCCTATCCCTGTTTCCCTAGTTGTTAGTGCCCCACCCAAATCACTCTGCCTTTAGTTTTTATATTTTCTCTACGTATTTATGTGTGACCATGTGATATCTCCCTAGCCTAGAAGAACATAAAGGCAAGAATTGTCTTGATTTTGTATTTGGGTAACACTCCCTCTTGGCCATTTCCTAAGTCAGTACTTACAAATTTAAAAGTTGGGTTCCCAGGGGTGGGGGTGGGGGAACAGGTTCTCACAAGTTCTAAGTCATCTTACTGTACCAGGTCTGTGCTACTGAAACTATAGCTTGTGAGCCCCCACCCTTGTACATTAGTATAACAGAAATGGAAAATGACCAATGTTGGAAAGGATGTGGAAAAATTGAGACAGTAATGCACTGTTGGTGGAGTTGTGACCTGATCCAACCATTCTGGAGAGCAATTTGGAACTAGGCTCAAAGGGCTATAAAACTGTGTATACCCTTTGACTCAGCAACACTGCTGCTAGGTCTGTATCCCAAAGAGATCAAAGAAAAAGGAAAAGGGCCTATATATACAAAAAGATTTATGGCAGCTTTTTTTGTGGTGATAAAGAACTGGAAATTGAGGGGCAGCTAGATGGGGCAGTGGATAGAGCACTGGCCCTGGAGTCAGGAGGACCTGAGTTCAAATCTGGCATCAAACCAAACACTTGACACTTGCTAGCTGTGTGACCCTGGGCAAGTCACTTAACCCCAATTGCCTAAAAATAAAAAAAAATTTAAAAAAAGAACTGGAAATTGAGGGGATGCCCACAAGTGTGGTATATGAATATAATGGAATACTATTGTATGTAATACTGATGAGCAGAATGGTTTCAGAAAAACCTGGGAGGAGTCATACGAATTAATGCAAAGTGAAATGAACAGAACCCAAAAAACCGTCATATACAGAAACAGCAACATTGTATGATGATCAGTGTGAATGACTCAGCTATTCTGATCTATACAAAGATCCAAGGAAATTCCAAAGAACTTATGATGAAAAATGTTATCCACCTCCAGAGAAAGAACTAACGGAGTCTAAATGCAAATCTAAGCATACTTTTTTTTTTACTTTCTTTATTTTTCTTGGGGTTTTTTGGGGGGGGGGGAGGTGGGTCTGTGTTTTGCAACATGGCTAACATTGAAATATGTTTAGCATAACTTCGTATGTATAATCTATGTCAAATTGCTTACCTTCTCAGGGAGGGGGGAGAGAATTTGGAACCCAAAGTTCAAAAATTTTTGCATTGTAATTCAGAAAATAAAATAAAATGAGAGAATTTTTGAAAAAAAAAAACAGACACAATTAACCCAAAGCAAAGGCATTCACTAGGATGGACTAATCAGAATAGTAGCTATAAAACATTCTCCTTCTCCCACCCCTGGAAACCTGGGAAGTATCTTCACATAAATACACAGCACCTGTGGGATGAGTTGGTGCAAACTTAGACTACAATGGTATTGAAGCATACAAGTAGGAGACGTATACGGCCAAGGCAAATCCTCTCTTCCCTCCCTCCTTCTTCCTACAGGTAGAGGGACCATACAGTGACCACACTCTAGAAAGGTACTCCCAGCCCAGACCGTCTCAAACTCTACTAACTGCAAAGACATTTTGTTGTTGTTCAGTTGTGTACAACTCTACATGACCCCACATGGGGTTTTCTTGGCAAGGATACTGGAGTGGTTTGCTATTTCCTTCTCCAGCTCATTTTACAGATGAAGAAACTGAGGCAAACACGGTGATGTGATTTGCCCAGGGTCACACAGTTAGTAAGTGTCCGAAGCTGGATTTGAACTCAGATCTTCCTGATGCCAAGCCCAGTGCTTTATCTACTGCACCACCTAGCTGCTCCCTCCAAAGACGCGGCTTAGCTATTTAAATATCTCTAGGGGCATAGCAAGTTTTCAACCAGCCAATCCCCAGTTTCCATTCTAATTCAATTAGAAAAATGTTTTCACATCCCTAAGGGGACACAAGTTTGTATCTTTACAATTGGTCTAGCAGCTCGTTAACATATTAATACCTCATTTCCTTCATTATTTGTCTGATGCTTTCTGTGTCCACATCAACTGAGCGGGGGAATCAATCGATCAAAGACCAGATAGTTCCCTTCATTTGTTTCTCTAGCGCCTACTATACAATAGGCACCTAATAAATGCCTGTTGATTGATTGATTAAACCCACAAATCCAGTTGACAAGTCTTGTTGATTCTATTTCCATTCCCATAATTTCTAGCTTAGTTCAGGACCTTTCATGTCTTGTCTGATTATTGCAATCGCCTCTTGATTGATTTACTTGTTTCTAATCTGTCTCCCATCCAATTCATCCTCCACAGAGCTGCCAAAATAAACTTCCTAAATCACAGATTTGAACATGTCACACCCCTACTCAAAGTTTTCAGTGACTCATTCTTTCAATAATAATAAGAGCTGAGAGTTTCCCCATATCTTTGGTATCTTCCCTGCTTCTGATGCCTTAAGAATTGATTCCTCAATGCCTCAAAACAGTGTCGCTTCCAGCACAGATCTAGTATGTGCAAACTTAGCCTAAACTGACTAATTTTCCAATTTTTAAATTTTATTTTCTTCAATGTCATTTCCACTTCCCATGGGAACATGTCCATGACTGTGATATGAGTCCAAATATTTGACTTCACTGTCCTTGATAGTGAAGTTTTTTTTTTCTTAATAAAAATCTTTGTGGATCTTTTCCATCTTTTTGTCTGCTGTCTTCCTTCCAGTTTCATTCCTGAATATCTTTGGGATGATTTGCTGTAACAGGTGTCTCACCAAGTTTTACTCAAACTGCCCTCTTCCCACTACTTCTTGCCACGACAACACGACTCATAATTTTCCACCATCTTTCTCCATATGATTTTACAAATAAACTGGTCATATGTCAAGAAAGAGGAATAAAAAAATACGCTTTACCAGATCTTTCATGGATGTCCTCTGGATGTCAAGAGAAATCTGGGATGACCCTAGTTCCTTGAGTGTCTCTCCTACAACGTACATTTGGGAAGGCATGAACAAATGTCACAACAGACAAGCAGGTATGTATAAGCTGCAATCTCCACTGTTGGAGGGAACACTTACAATGATGACGTTACAAATGCCTTTGAGTTTTGAATATGTTCTTATCTTATTCTAGTTTGTTCTGTGTTTATTGTACCAACTAGACTACAAGTTACTTGGGTGTCTTACTCATCTTTATACCTATTACTTTACACTCAACCCAGCACGTTCAGGGCAGTGGGGTTAAGAATGGGATGTAGTTAGGATCCGAGAGGCCATTCCATTTTTCGAAAATATGAGCTTTGAACCCATTATACTCCATTTTTATAACTCGGTTATTCTTTCTGAAATATATTTACCAGTATATTATCCCCACCTTGCACTACGCTTGGTGCAATGGGAAATACAATAGAAATTAAATAAAAAAGACAACCTAATATAAGGGAAAGCGTGCTGGCTCTGGAGTCAAGAGAGGTGGGTTCAAATCCTGACTCCCTGTGAGATCTTCTGCAAATCATGGTTCCTCTTCTATAAAATAAGGGGGTTGGAGCAGATGATTTCTGAGATCCCTTCTAGGTTCAAATCTATGACACTCTGATAAAAGGATCCCTGCCCCAAAGCACCGACCATCCAGTGAGGGAGACGAGACATACTTGTGAGCCAGTGGAGAATGGCTCCTATACCTAACTCACCAGCCCTAGATCTGCAATCAGTGATCCTAAAGGACGTCATTAAAGAAATGTGACAAGGGGAAAACAAAGATGACCTAGTGACATAACAAGAGTGAGGGACTGATGGGTACATAGCCCGTGTGCTCCAATGGCGTATGGACATTGTAAAGAGAAATAGAGAAAAGCTTCCAAATGAGGGGCAACTAGGAGGCGCAGTGGATAGAGCGCTGGCTGTGGAGTCAGGAGGACATGAGTTCAAATCCGACCTCAGACCAAACACTTGACACTTACTAGCTGTGTGACCCTGGGCAAGTCACTCAACCCCAATTGCCTAAAAAGAAAAAAAAAATTATTGGGCGCAGCTAGGTGGTGCAGTGGATAGAGCACCGGCCCTGAAGTCAGGAGGACCTGAGTTCAAATCCGGCCTCAGACCAAACATTTGACACTTACTAGCTGTGTGACCCTGGGCAAGTCACTTAACCCCGATTGCCTAAAAACTAAAAAAAAAAAAAAAGCTTCCAAATGGGAGGTTCCTCAGGGGCCATTTAGCCTGGCCTTCTTCTTTTTACAGGAAAGGAAACTGAGGTCCCAGGAGGTGATTTGCCCAAGATCACACAGGTAGTAGGTAGCTGGGCTGGAATTTGAACCAAGCATACATGTATATGTATACAAACATACATATATGCATATCTATAGCATGTGCGTGTATACACATATACATATATATACTATATATGTATATGTATGTGTATGTGTGTGTATATGAGATATACATGTGGACAGATAGATAGATCCCCAGACCCAATGTACTCTGACCCTCACCATGTGTGTGTGTGTGTGTGTGTGTGTGTGTGTGTGTGTGTGTATATATACACACACACGTCTATATGTATGTTTGTATACATATACATGTATGCTTGGTTCAAATCCCAGCTACTTACTACTTGTGTGACCTTGGGCAAATCACCTCCTTGGACCTCAGCTTCCTTACCTGTAAAAACGGGAAGGCCAGGCTAGATGGCCCTTTAGTGTTAAATTGCATGATCCAGCCAATGAGTGGCACAGGAATTCGGGAAAGGGGGGAGATCTGTGCAGGAAGAAGTCACCAGACAAGGCATCAAAGAAATTGGCCTTGAAAAAATCAGTAGAAACAGGATCATAGATCATAATATTGAGCTCTAAGTGCCCTTAGAGACCATCTGTTTCAATTCCTTTGTTTCACAGAAGAGGAAACTGAGGTACAGAGAAGGAGGGTGACTTGACCAAGGCCACACGGCTAGTAACTGAGCTGGGACTCTCAAATCCAACATTCTAGGTAGAGTTGAGACATGAGCCAGGTGAGAATGAGTGCAGAGTTCACAGGAAGTAATAAACTAGCCTGATAGAACTGGGGGGGGGGGTTTGGGGGGGTCAGGAAGGTTCCCATAAGGGAGTGGTAGGAGATCAGATCAGAGAGATGAGGTAGGACCGGAGTGTGTAGGGCCGTTGGTGCGAGAGTGAAGAGTCTGGCTTTAGCCTAGGTTTGTGAACAAATCAGCTCATTTCCTTTTCCCTACAAATGAAATGATTCCTAAACCAGCTCCTTTCCTCTTCCCTTACTTTAAGCCCTGCTAACAAGTACGATGGGCCCATAAAAATTTTTGTAGGCCCCGTGACTTTTTTCTCTATTTTTTTCCATTCATTTTATAGTAAGTGCCTTTGGCTGTGAGAGACAAAGAAGGTGTTTCATTGGGTGAGAAGTGCCATCATGGGTCCATTAAAAAGCCATCAAAGGGGAACCAGCCCCACATCCAGATGCCTGGTGATGGAGGGCTGGCACTTCAGAAGCAGAACTGTGTTCCCATGGGGATGGAAGCTTGTCATCTCCCTGAAGAGGAGGAGGAGAGTGGGTTGGATTGCTTTCGGGAAACTGGGAAGTTATTTTAATGACACCAACTTCTCCCCTGAAACAATGGCCCGTGTTTTTTACACCCAAACCTTCCTGCCATGTCGTATGACTGGGAGTCTTAGAACAATTCAGTCTGCAAAGAATTGAAGTGAAAGATCACCCAGAGGGCGTTGGAGAGGCACAGGGTGGGTGTGAGCTGCCTGTAATTTCATTAGGAAAAACAATGTGGAAGTCTGGTACAGAGGAAAGAATGCTGGCTCTGGGGACAGAGGGTGTGGGTTCAAACACCACCTCTGAGGTTTAGTACCTGCTAAACTTGCCTGGGCCTCAGTGTCCCCATCTGTAAAAAGAGGGGTTGGACTAGATGGTCTTGGAGGTCCCTTCCCAATTAACTCTACATCTGTGGTCCTATGAGCTGCAGAAACATTTATCAAATAAGTATATGATGACTAGGGGGAGAAATGAACTAGTCCCATAACAAGTTGAGCTGACATGAGTGGGCTATGATCTGTATCATGAAAGTGGATGCTTATAACAATGAGAACACAGGTCTACTGGGATGCTAGAATATTGGACACATCTCTCTACCCCAGATGATCTCACCAGAGATGGGCCACTGTGTTACAGGCAAGGGACCAGGGAGCAGCTTGGGATACTGGTGAACTTTGGAAAACAAGGGACCAAAAGACCTATGCCTTCCTCCTTCTGCTCCTCCTTGGCACCCTCTGTGGGAAGTGGAACCACCTTTCCCTGAACTTTGACACTCCATGCATTCTTCCTTCATGCCAACATCTAAGAATCAAGGCTGGGAAAGGGAGGGGGACATGACTAGTTTTTGTTGTTTTTACTATTGCTTTTCTCCCAAGTCAGCAGATGAATGAAATTTAAGGGCACACATAAACCTTCAGCTGGGGGGAGGGTGTTGGGCAAGACCAGTGCTCATTTGGAAAGTGACAAAATTCAGTAAGCAATTAAAGTGTGTGCCCATATTTACATCATTCTCTCTCTCTCTCTCTCTCTCTCTCTCTCTCTCTCTCTCTCTCTCTCTCTCTCTCTCTCTCTCTCTCTCCTCTTCCCTCTCCCTCCCTCTTCCTCTCTCTGACTCTTTCCTGTTCTCTTCTTTCCTTTCTCTTCTCTCTCCTCTCTCTTTCTTCTCTCTTTTCTCCTCTATCTTTTCTCTTTTCTCCCTTCTTTCTTCCTCCCTCTCTCATCTCTGCCTGTGTGTGTGTGTGTGTGTGTGTGAGAGAGAGAGAGAGAGAGAGAGAAATGAGGAAGAGAGGAAGAAGGAAGGGAGAAGAAAGAGGAGAGAAGAGAAAAGAGAGAAGAGAGCAAGGGTCAGAGAGAGAGAATAAAAGGAAAGATGAGAAAGAGGGAAAAGTAAGGATTTGTGTGAGAGAGAGAGAGGGAGGGAGGGAAAAAGAGAGAGAGAGAGAATCAAAAAGAATGTGAAGCAGTAAAGAGATTGGAAACAGATGGACTGGCAGCCAGACCAGGGTTGCTGAGCAATGTTGAAATTCCAGGGCCCATCGCTGTTGGCTGGGAGTCAGGGTGGGTTATTACATTCTGGGCAATGAGGTGGGAAAGAAGGCCAAGCAACTCAGACAAACTAAGAAGCCTGCATGGAGCATGTGAACCTTTGAGGGTTTTAAAAGAGTGGGAAAGAAAGAATGTTGACTTTGTCAAAAAATAATCTGGGATAAAGCTCATTGGGCCA
The DNA here is from genome assembly GCF_900497805.2 of Vombatus ursinus. Lineage (NCBI taxonomy): Eukaryota > Metazoa > Chordata > Mammalia > Diprotodontia > Vombatidae > Vombatus > Vombatus ursinus. The sequence goes on from NW_020954546.1 coordinate 28,623,692, forward strand.
AATGCAGCACGGCCATCCTGACCAAAGGCTATTGGCATTCCAAATGTAACCATGCTGACATTTGAGTCCTTCAGAACAAGGACTGTTTCATTTTTGTTTTTGAAATCCTAGCAACTGGCACGTTCCCAGCATATAGTAGGTGCTTAACAAATGCTTGCAGATTGATTGATTTTAGGTAGTGACTTGGGTACTGAGTTGCAAGAAGTCCAGGTTCTCTAGATTCTCAAGTATATAAAATTATTCTTTTCTTACCTTCTCTTGATTCCTTCCCATTTTCCCCCTTTTTTGCAGAATCATAGAATCTCCAAGTTAGAAGAGATTGCAGAAGTGACACTCTCCCTGACAGGTAGTCATCCAGTGTCTGCTTAAAGATTTCCATTGACGGAGAGCTCATCACCTTCCAAGAGGCAATTCAACTGCTGGACAGCTCTAATTGGAAGAAAATCAGTCAGTCAATAGCATTTATTAAGTGCCTACTATGCACCAAGTACTGTGCTAAGTACTGGAGATACAAAAGAAAGATAAAAGACAGTCTCTGCTCTCAATGCGCTTTGAGTCTAATAAATTGTATGACCCTGAGTTCAAGCCTATATCCTTGGCATAGTATTGAGAACTCTCCACTCAACCAAGAGAAAATCCCTGATCTCACCTCAGGGGAAATTTTCCGCATCTCTGAAGAGTCAAGTTGGAAATCAGAAATGTATTGTGGAGCCAGCTTTCCCCTACAGATCTACCTTCCAAAGTTTAACTCTCTTTCTTTGTAGGTTTTTCCCAGATGAGGGTCTGGAACCATATGGGTTCTCTCAGAAAGTAGGTCTCCCCTCTCCCAAGCTCTCAAGCCAATTTCACCTCTGATGCAAGGCTCTCCACCAATGAGGAGAGTCTTATGCAAATAATGTAGGTTTAAACCCAGGATTACTAAAGAAAGGCAGCGTGATACAGTGTGTGTGGTGTAGGGGCGGAGAGACACTAGATTCCATACCAGAAGACCTGGATTCTAATGCAGGCTCTGCTACACTTAATCTCTCTAGGTTTCAAGTTCGTCAGCCATAAAATGAGGATTGGACAAAGACAGCTCTAACGTCCCTTCCAGAGCTGGAAGGAGCCTTGGAAGTCGTGTGAAGAGCAATTTCTACCAGGATCCATGCCTCATGGGCTAGGCTAGTATTTTTTTCTCCTCTAAAGAGCTGTGACTGGTTCTAGAAATTAGTACTAGAGACATTGACAAGGCTTCCTGGTTGCCTGTGGTATCAAAAGGCCAGTCCATGAGGAGTCTGTGTCCCTCATATTTAATGGCTGCCCCCCTGTCGTAAGCCCAAACACACCTTTCTGACCAGAAATGTCTTTCTGTATGAGGATGGGGAGAGAGTGAGTGTCCACTTGAACCAAGGCTGTATCATTGCTGAGCATCCTTTCTGTGTTCTTGTTAAAGAAACTTCTTTTTCTTTAAGTGTTTAATGGTCCTCAAGTAACTCATTTTGTTCCACTTCTGAATCCCCAGACTAGCCTGAGTCAGGGCTGGCCCAGAACAGTGATCATCAGTCCAACTCCCTCATTTTCCAGGTGAAGGAACTGAGGCTCACAGAGGTGAATGACTAACTCCAATCCTACTGGTAGTGACAGAGGCGGGATTGAAAACTCCTGGACAAAGGAAGTTCTCCTTGGGACTGTCTTGTTAAATAGGGGGTGACATCATTTGTTCAATTCAACAAGCAGTTATTAAGTGCCTACTATGTGCTAGGTCATATTAGGTGCTGGGAATGTGAAGATAGAAGAAAAACAATCCCAGCCCTCAAGGAAATTACATTCTACTTGTGTATAATCACATTCTATAATGTGATTACATACAAGTATATTTAAAACAAAGACAGATAGATGACAGATGATAGATACATGAGTGACAAATGATGGAGAGACAGATGATAAATAGATTGATAGATGATCGATGATAGCAACAGAATATAGGTGACAGATAGGTAGATAGACAGATGATAGAAAAAAAGATGATAGATTAACAGATGATAGATGAAGATAGATAAATAGATTGATAGATGTGGAAGATTGATTGATAGGTGATAGAGTATTGATGATAGGTAGATATATGATAGATGAACAGTTAGATGATAGATTGATGAAAAAATATACATTGGATGAATAGTTCTATGAAAGATAGATGATTGATTGAAAGATGCTAGACAAGTGAGAAATAGATGATAGACTGAATAATTGATAGATGATAGACAGGTGATAGATAAATCGATTGATAGATGATAGATAATTTATAGATGACAGAAGATAGATGATTGATAGATAAACATATTATTGATTGATTAATTGGTGATAGAGATAGATGATAGAGAAAGAAATTGATTGATAGAGGATAGAGAGACAAAATATAGATGATTAATTGATAGTAGATGATAGATGAATAGTTATATGATAGATGATGAATAAATAGATGGATGGATGGGTGGGTGGATAGATAGACAGATAAATGATGGATAGATGGATAGATAGATGATAAATAGATAAATGATAGATGGGTAGATGGATAAATAGTGGATGGATGGATAGATAGATGATAGATGGACAAATGATTGATGGATAGGTGGATAGATAGATAAATGATGGATGGATAGATAGATAAATGGAATAGATAGGTTGGAGCCTAAAGGAACTAGAGAGTCACAGAAGCTTCATGAAGAGGAGAGTCACATAGTCAGACCTTGCTTTAGGCATATCTCTGGCAGCTGGGTGGAGAGCTGGGTAGATTTGTTCAGTCGTGTCTGACTCTATGTCCCCATTTAGAGTTTTCTTGGCAGAGATCCTGGAGTGGTTTGCCATTTCCTTCTCCAGCTCATTTTACAGGTGAGGAAACTGAGGCAATCAGGGTTAAATGACTTGCCCAAGGTCACACAGATAGGAAGTGTCTGAGAGAAGATTTGAAGATGGGTCTTCCTGACTCTGGGCCTGGAGGCTCTGTGCACTATGGCACCACTTAGCTGCCCAGAGTATGGATTAGAGAGGGAAAAGGCTAGATGTAGGGAGAACAATTACAAGACTATTGCAATGTTCTTTGTAAGAGACAGGAAATCTAAGTGAGGCAGTTTTGGTGTGAGTGGAGAGAAGGCATAGATGGAAAAGATGTCATGGAGAGAGAACCAATTAAGACTTCACAATTAATTAGATGTTGGTGTGAGTGAGAGTGAAAAACAAAAACATGCAGACCCTGATTGACATCACCAGTGTTCTCAGAGATGTTTCCTTCATTTTGAATCGCTCATGGATTGTAATAAAGTCATATCTACCCTGCTTGTATTATTAGGTTGTAGAGGCATTATGGGGTCTTTAAAAGAACTTTGCAATTCCCAAAGGCGAAGGAGTCAATCATTTCTCCCTGCTTATTTCCAGACCCAATTCATTGCCCATTTCCAATGTCTTTCCAGGATGTTGTCAAAACTCCCTTTGGTGAATGTATGATAGACTCATAGAATGGACAGGTAGGGCTGAGCAGTAATGACAAAAGAAATCCATTAGAGTGCCTAGAACTTGGAGTCAGGATCACCTGGTTTCACACTCTACTTCTAGTCCTCTCCTGGCTGTGTGACTTTGGTCATGTCACCTAAGCTGTATGTGTCTCACCCAACTCCCTGGAAGCAGCTGGTGGCATAGTGGATAGAGTGCTGGACTGGGAGTCAGGAAGATCTGAGTTTAAATCCAGCTCCAGACACGTACTAGCTGTGTGACCCTAGGTAAGGGCACTTAAATCTCTGTTTGCCTCAGTTTCCTTAATTGTAAAATGGAGATAATAATATCACCGACTTTGCAGGGTTGTTGTGAGGACGAAATGAGATAATATTTGTAAAAGGCACTTAACTCAGTTCCTGGCACATAGTAGGTGCTATATGCTTATTCCCTTCCCCTCTTTAACCATCGTAGATGGGTTTTTCTATGTTGCTATTGGTGGAGGAAATTCCCATATTGGGACTTTCCTCATGTTGAGGGATCTTTGGTGCATTTGCATTTTATTTGGTCTGTTTGACCTAATATCCCCAGTTCCATGGCTGGTACTTCTTTTCCATGTGTTCTACCACTTCCTAAAGTTTGGAAGTATGCCTGCTTCTGCAACCTTGTCTCCTGGAGAGAAAAGAAATGGTTGCATGTTTTCATGCTAGAATGGCTAGATTTTTAATCAAGAATTCCAACGAAATAGGAGGTCAAGGGTAGGATTAAAACAATGGTGCCATGTTGCAGGAAACAGGCAAAATCCTGTAAAGCAAACAGGATTCATGCATTAATATGGTAACAACCACCAGGGTCACAAGACACCAGCCTATATAACCCAATTTTAATCTGCTGGGTTTGAGATTTGGGCAAGCACCTAGAATTTTGGGACTTGGCATCTGGTATTTAACTGAGGGATCTTTCCCCTGGGGAAATATTTGGCCATAGATTTAAGGGGAAGGGAATACAGGTATGAAATTGTCCCAGGAAATCAGATAGTGGACAAAAGAAAATTAGCAGAGATTTGCGGTACCAGAGTTAATGTGTTGAATGAATGGAGGAGTCAGTGAGTTAATCATACCAGCCAGAAGTGATCTTTTTCTCCTTTGAATTCATGTTGCATTTATAATCATTTGATACTTGTAAATACTGCCTGGTACTATAGTTATTAATATGCATATTACTAGACTGTAAGCTCCCTGAGGGATAGTCCACTTCCTTGTTTATCCTTGTATCCCCCACAGCACATAACAAAGTGCCTTGTGCATTGCAGATACCCAATGAGTGGTTGATGAATGAATGGGCTTTGAATAAATGAAGAGGAAATAAATGAATTTTGAAAAGGTAACTCAATGAACAAACGGAGAAAATGGATGTTGGATGAGTGAATAGTGGATGACGAATGAAGACTAGTAGCCTTATAAATGTTGGAGAAGATGTGGGCAAATTGGAACACTAATGCATTGTTGGTGGGGTTGTGAAATGATCCAACCATTTTGGAGAGCAATTTGGAACTATGTTCAAAGGGCTATAAAATTGTGCATACCCTTCGACCCAGCAATAACACTTCTAGAGCTGTATCCCAAAGAGATCATAAAAATGGGAAAAGGACCCACATGTACAAAAATATTTATAGCAGCTCTTCTTGTGGTGGCAAAGAATTGTAAATTGAGGGGATGCCCATCCATTGGGGAATGGCTGAATAAGTTGTGGTATATGAATGTAATAGAGCACTATTATGCTATAAGAAATGATGAATAGGCTGACTTCAGAAAAACCTGGAAAGACTCGTATGGTCTGATGCTGAGTGAAGTGAGCAGAACCAGGAGAACGTTGTACACAGTAACAGCCACGCTGTGTGTGACTAACATTGATAGACTTAGCCCTTCTCAACAATGCAAGGATCTGGACTAGTTGCCTTGCTCTCCAAATTTACCTTGCATTCATTTTGAATATATTTTGTGTATACTTAGATGTACATTGTCTCTTCTGATAGAATGTAAGTTCCTTGAGGGCAATGACTGTTTAATTTTTTTTCTTTGTGCCCTAAATGCCTGGCAGAATGTCTCTGGTACATAGTAGATACTAAACAAGCATTTATTGATTGATAGTTTAAATCCTACAACCCTAGAGTTAGAAGGATCTTAGAAGTCATCTAGTCCAATGCCAGCTCTAAATCTATGATCCTACCTTCACTTCACAGACAAGGAAACTGAGACCCAAGGAGCTTCAATGACTTTCCCAAGGTCATATAGCTAGTAAGTGGCAAAACTGGGATTCAGATTCAGGTCCTGTGATTCTAATTTCAACATTCTTGCTATGAGTATTAGATGAATGAATGAATGATAGAGAAGGTAGTTAGATACTGGCTTGAGAAGAGTAGGGAAAGCTACGGAATTTCCTTCATGGTAAATTTTTAAACCTAAGGCTGATAGACATCTCTTCTCTCAGTGACCCTGCTCAAGTGATTCTGAATCAAACCCAGGCAATGGAAAGAGAGATGGGGAGAGGGAGGCTTGGAGAGGGGTAAGGCTAGGGCCTGCAGAAGTGAATTAGAAGTTTGGGGGGCTCAGAGCACTCCTCTCTGGGTATCCACTCTCCCTTTAGATTTCCCACGAAGGCTCATTCATGTGCAGACAATGAGAGCCCAAAGAAAAATTGTCTGGCAGAGAATTTCCCATTAGCCAGGCAAGGAAGTCTCCATCTCAAGGTTGTTGTCGGAGGGGGCTCTCTCTGCCAAGGCAGGACGTGGGAGCAATAGCAATGTTCTTGATAAACAGGAGAAGATGGAGACACATGGAAGAGGAGGGGCGCTGGAACGGGAGGTAGGAGGGCAGGGGTCACCCTCAGATTTTGCTAAGTGGTTTGGCAACAGGGTCAAGAGGAGGTCAAGGATGAACAATATTATGAAAATGAAACAGTGATAATTTACAGGCTAAAACTGTTTTAAATTTCAGGGAAGTTGGCACCAATGCCAAGATCTCACTGCAGGATTTTAGGTAAAGGCTGAATCATCATTATAAATAGAGCAGCCATTCGAATGTCACTGGAAAGGACACATTCTATACCCACAAACTTGGACTTTGGAGCTGTATTAATTAAAAGTTTGTTTACGGGATGTGAGCTGAGGGAGCAGGCCTCGGATGGGGAATCTACACATACACACACACACACACACACACACACACACACACACACACACACACACGGCAGAGGGAGGGGTCAGAGATCCATCCTTTCATTAATAGTGATAGCAGGGCTCAGAGCAGTGTGGGTAGGAGATGCTTGGACGTTACAGAGGAAGAGGAAGGAGTGGATCAGGAATTAAAGTCTAATGAAATGCAGAGACAAAGTCCAATCAAGAAAAAAAGCCAAGGAGGATGGAAAGCACTAACCCACCTCGGGAATCTCACTTTTGGGAAATTCTTGTTCCAGGCAGGGCATCCCTCTCTCTCTCTTCTGCATTGGACATTGTCCCTATACTGAGGAAGGAGTACTGGATGTGACACAGATTCAGGTACCAAACAGGAAGCTGTGGGAGAAGGGAAAAGTGAAACAGTCACTGATTCTTCCCTCTAGCAGGAGGAAAATGGGGACAAAGGGAGGGAAGAGAAGGCTTTGTGGCCCCAGGTACTAAGAATTCCCCCTTTCTCAGGGAAATTCTTCCAGGGCAGGACTTAAATAGGACAAGAAGCAGAGGAGTATGTTTTATGTGAAGGTCGTTGCCCCAAATATCTCTTGCCCAGTCCCTGAAATCCCAACATGAGGAAATATATTTGGATTAATTACAAAATGACCCTGTGACGCTTAATGATAGGAGAGGGGGAGGGGCAGTTAGTCATTTAGCTAGACTAGAAAAGCAAGTTAATTAAACTTAACCCCTTCTGAGTTACAACCAAGGAACAGAAGTTTTGGTGTGTAACACTGGTCCCCTGAAAACTCAGAAAACTGATTCTGGATCCACTTGCTACTTTTCCCAGGTTTAGTATGGGCTATTTAGGTAACTAGTTTTGAAAACCATAACCTGATGCCCCACAAGTACAACCGCCTCTTTTTACGGACCACAGAAGAGCCACAAAATCACTGGCAAAAGTATTTAATTAAGATATTGGGGGGGCAGCTAGGTGGCACAGTGGTTAGAGCTCTGGCCTTGGAGTCAGGAGGACCTGAATTCAAATCTTGCCTCAGACACTTGACACTTACTAGCTGTGTGACCCTGGGCAAGTCACTTAACCCCGATTGCCTCACCAAAAAGGAAAAAAAAGATATCAAAGTTCAGAGAGGATGAGCACTTGTGGTGTGAGGGTTTGCAGAGCCTTTTTCAGGATTGCTCATCTACCTTTGGTGTCCACCTGATTCATCCACCTTTCACCTGTGGCTCCAAGAAGCTGTAGCATGCACAGCAGCCACACCCCAGTAAAACATTCCCAGCGGAGAGGCTAACTCAGGTTGAGGGTAACTGAGGGGTCTGAAGCCTGTTGCTGAGTTACAGGGATGTCTACCCCAAGCATGTGAAGACTTCTTCTGGTGGAATGGGCAGATGAGAACAATTTATTCCAATAGCCACGAAGGCAGCTGAAGCAGGTGCTGTGGAGCACTTAGAGCTTGGTCAGATGCCCAGGATGCCAAAGTCATCCGCTGCATCCCAGACCACTGCTGAACGTTTTGACTCTTGTCCTACCACTGGACTTTGATGACTCTGGAAGAGAAAGTGAGGCTGATGCAACTCTGCCTCACTTAAATCTAATTCATGTGTAAGTCAAGACATCATCCAGTGATGTCATTGGTCTTCTTTGAAAATGAAAGACAGAGGCAGGTAGGTGACACAGTGGATAGAGCATTGGCCCTGGAGTCAGGAGGACCTGAGTTCAAATCTTGCCTCAGACACTTGACACTTACTAGCTGTGTGACCCTGGGCAAGTCACTTAACCCCATTGCCTAGCAAAAAAAAAGAAAGAAAGAAAGAAAGAGAAGGAAAGGAAGGAAGGAAGGAAGGAACGAAGGAAGGAATGAAGAAAGGAACGAAGGAAGGAACGAAGGAAATGAAGGACAAACAACAACCATATAACTAGAGAGAATCCAGTAGCTTGATCATTCTCTGCCCCATACGCAAATGGATACAACTCCTTATAGATTCCAGGGGACTTTAATCTAACTCAATTCAATTCAATCCAACAAGTATTTATTAAAGCACTGTGCAATAATAGATACTGGGCATACAAAGACAAAGACAAAACCAGTGCCTGCTCTCAGAGAGCTTACATTTTATTGCAGAAGTCCCTACACAGATAAGCAAAGACAGGAGAGTATAAGGAGGAAGGCAGTGCCAATATCTGGAGGAATCAGGAAAGGATTCTCATAGGAGGTGGGGCCTGGGCTGGACTCTGAAAGGACTGAAGGATTCTAAAGAGATGGAGATGGGAAAGGAATCCATTCCAGCCACAGGCGTAAAAGACGAAATGCCAAGTTCAGAGACCAGCAATTAACAGGTTGTTTGGAACAAGGTGGTAGTCTGGAGACCGAGTCTAGAGATAATAGGGAGCCGCTGCAGATTGTTGAACAGGGGACAACACATTTGGTCCTGTGCCTTAGGAAGATCGTTTGAATTAGAGAGGATAGAAAATGGAAGGAGGAAGATCACTTTGAAGGTTATCGCACTAATAATAAGAGAAATGCACATTAAAATAACCCTGAGGCTTCCTCACTCTCTGCAAATTGGCAAAAATGACCCAGAAATGGCAACAGTCCATGTTAGAGAGGTTGTGGAAGGAGAGGCACACTAATACATTGTCGGGGGTGCTGTGAGATGTACTAGCATTTTGAAAGGCAATTTGGAATTACGCAAAATGACAGAAATGCCCATCCCTACTGAACCAGAGGTTCTGCTACAGGGCTTATACCCCCAGGAAGACATCAATAAGAAGTCCCCCCCATATACACCAAAATATTTATAACAGACTTTTTGTGATAGCTAAGAATTGGAAACCCCGAAACTGGGGAGTGGTTAAATAAATTGTGGTGCATGCATGTAATGAAATATTACTGTGCTGTAAGAAATGATGTGCATGGCAGAAAAGCATGGAAAAATCTATATGAACTGATGTAGGGTGAAGTAAGCAGAGTCAAGAAAACAATATACATAGTAACTATAGCAATGTAAAGAAAAGAATGACACACCCAAAAATCAAGACAAGCAAAATTACAAAGATCAAGCAGGAACTGATTGAAGACATATAAAAGGACACTCCCCAGCCCTGGCCCCTTGTGAAGGTGAAAGGTCCATAGGTGTTATACATTGCACTTTTTTTCAGATTTTTTCCGATATTATTGATCAGTTGTGATTAATTTTTTTGCCTCTTTAAAAAATACTCTTAGTCTTATGGGATGGCTCTCAGGGAAGAAAGAGGAGGGAGAGGGATACTTGGGATAACAATGTAAGAAGAGAAGATATTAATAAACACATTTTAAAAAAAGGTTATTGCAGTAGTCTAGGTGACAGGTGATGAGAGACTGATTGAGAATGGTAGCTGTATGAGTGGAATGAAGGGGATAGATACGACAGATATTGTCAAGGTAGAAGCAACAGGTTGTGGCAGCTAATTAGATGTGGGAGAGGAGAGAGAAAGAGTCAAAAGCAACCATGCTAATCTGAGTGCCTGGAAATTTAAGGGTTTCTTTACAGCATCTCATTTTAACCTCACAACAACCCTGGGAGGTAGTTCCTATTGCTAGCTCCCTTTTACAGATGAAGAGACCAAGGCAGATTGATAGATAGATAGATAGATAGATAGATGATAGATAGATAGATAGATAGATAGATAGATAGATAGATAGATAGATAGATA
>NW_020954546.1:28634050-28639280 GCF_900497805.2 Vombatus ursinus
ATAGATAGATAGATAGATAGATAGATAGATAGATAGATAGATAGATAAAGTGACTTGCCCAGGGTCACCCAACTAGTAAATGTTGGATGCTCGGTTTGAACTCAGATCTTCCTGATTCCCAATGAGGGACTGAACCAGAGTGGTGGCTCTGAGCGGAGAGAATGGGACATATATGAAAGTTGTTGTGAAGATATTGATCATGGATAGTTTCGTGGAAGAAATGACATGAGATATACTTTTGAGCTAGGCCTCAGGCTCCCAAACATGGGATGGGCAAGGTATGACCTCTCCTATTTGATGTGTCCTCCTAGTCCAGAGCTAGGGCCCCTTGATGAGGGAATGCACCCTATGGTGTGTTATGGTGACCACTATTTCCCAGATTTCTATTAGATCTTGCAAATGAGTACCTGGGGACAAAATCAGTTAATTAGCCATTTGGGGGGAGGAATTTCATTTTTCCTGATGGTCTTTTAATATATGATTGTGTTTTTCAAAGCCTTAGACCCCCCAACAAAGGGGAATGTTTTGTTTACATCCTTATAGAGACATTTCGCTGTCTCTGTTCTTCAACTTTGGACCTTCGACTTTGACAGTGTATAAAGGTAGCACAAGCTCACAAATAAATAAATCTTTCCAAATTTAGGTATGTATCTTAAACACACAGAGGCATATGATAGAGCAGATAGAGCACTGGCCCTGAAGTCAAAGGATCTGAGTTCAAATCCTGATTCTGTCACTTATTACTTACATGACCTTGGATAATTTCCTTAATCTGGGCCTCGGTCTCCTCATCCCTAAAAGGAGGGGGTTGGGTTAGATAACTTTTAATACTCTTCCAGTTCTAGATCTGAAGATTCTCTCTGTTGAGAGGCAAAAGGCATGTTTCATTATTAGTGTTCTGGGGTCACAATTTGTCATTGAATTGACCAAAGTTCTGAAGCTTTTCAATGTTGTCATACTTTATGTTACTGTGGTCACCCAGGTAAATTGTTATCCTGCCAACATTGCCTAAACCATTCATATAAGTCTTCCCAAGTTTCTCTGATTATCTCATAGTCATCATTTCTTAGAGCATAATAGTATTCCATCCTATTCACTTTCCCGAGTTTGTTCAGCCATTTCTCAATCATTGGACACCCACTTTCCATACAATTCCTGACTACTGTCAATGTCTTTCTAGTCTCCAACTCCTTCCCCCAGGTATCTACCCCATGTCCCATTGCCACTGAGTCTTTTCAGGAAATGGTCTGAAATACTCAGGCTGGTTGGGCTGTGGAAACTTCTGAGGCCATCTTGGCCAGGGAATTTATCTGGAGGAACTGACCAGGAGCGTTCATCAAGTCCAAGCTACAGTCATTAAGCAGGACAGATCTGTAACAGCCAGGTAGGGAACACAAGTGAGAAAGGCTAAGAAAAAAGAGCAATCAGCCATGTATCTAATTAGCAAAACAAAGAGGCAACCCATGCAAAACTTGAACAGGTTGGGCAGAGCCAGAGAGGGCTTCTGAGTTTGCACAGAGACTGGTAATTTCATGTTTGCTCTTCTGAGATGACGCTCAGAGACCAATAAACATATTTTAACTTACCCCTTCCAATGAGGCTGTAGTAGACAGAAACACTCCAGCCAAAACTGGATTGCTCAGCCCTCCAGGAACAAACCACCTTTACTCATGCCATGCCTTCCACTTGAAATGACTCCATTTCCCCTGCCCACTGGCCCACCCCATTTCTAGCTGTTGAAATACAGTTAGCCCTTCCACATTGGGACTTTCTCCATTGCAGTTTTGATATATCTCAGGTTGGCATAAGAAATTAAATTGGAATTTGGGGGCAGTTTTTCAGAAGCCAAGGGTGGTGTCAGCAGACAATACAGAAAAAGTTTAGAAACTCAGAAATGCATAAATTATATGTATAATGCCAACATATTTTATCTTTTAATACCACAATAATTCAGTCTTCCCCTCTGGCACAAAAGGAGAGCCAAAAAATTTTACGTGGATTTTCCAGATCGCAGGGAAGCTGCAACCCTAACCACCGTGATGTAGAAGGGTTAACTGTACTATCAGTTTTTCAAAGCCTACCTCAAAATCCAATATCATGAGAGAAGTGAAGAGAGATCTGACCTAGGAGTCAGAAAGCTCTGAGTTCAAATCTTGCCTTTGATGCATACTGGCTATGTGACCTTAGGCACTTAAAGTCATTTAAAGGGCAACTAGGTAGTACAGTGAATGGAATTCTGGCCCTGGAGTCAAGAGGATTTGAATTCTAATCCGGCCTCGGACACTTACTAGCTGTGAGACCTTGGGTAAGTCACTTAACCCTGTTTGCTTTGATTTCCTCATCTTGTAAAATGAGGTGGAGAAGGAAATGGCAAACCACTTCACTATCTTTGCCAAGAAAACCCCAAATGGGGTGGATGGAGAATCAGAAACAACTCAACAAATCACTCAAACTCTGAATGCCTCAGGCAAATCTCCAAGATTAGAAGCTGTTAAGCAGGGTGCTGAACTTCACTGGTAGAGCAAGTTTCCTCACTGGGACTTCCTTCCACCAGGGAAATTGCATCTCTAATCCACTTGGCTTCCCCAGCAGAAGCTGGGGAAGATAGCCTCTGGCTATCTTCCGGCAGTCCTGCAGTGGATAAGGGAGCTTAGATGTTTCCCTTTGGATTTCTTCAGTATTATTCAAGCTGGTGCTCAAATTTTTTGTTGGAATAAGTGTGGGAGAGCTGGGCTCCTATCCCACCTTTCACGTAGCCATCTTCGACAGAAGTCTAGGTCTTCTGATTTCAAATACAATACTCTTTCCAAGGTCATGCAGCTAGTGAATGACAGGGCTTGGGACTCAGCTACCTACCGAGGTTCCTCTGTGATTCTGTGATGCCAGTTCATAGTCACTGATTCGTAGAGGGAACTCAGAGGTTTGTTTTTTGTTTTTTTTTTTTACATTTTTATTTAAAGTTTTAAGTTCCAAATTCTATCCCTTCCTCCCTGAGACAATAAGCAATCAGATATAGGTTATACACGTGCAATTATGTAAAACATTTCCATATGAGTCATTTTGTACAAGAAGACTCTAATAAAAGAAAAAAAAAGAAACTGAAAAACAGCTTGCTTCAGACTGTATTCAATCAATATCAGTTCTTTCTCTGGAGGCAGATAGTATGTTTGATCATTAGTCTCTTGGGATTGTCTTAGGTCATTGAATTGCTGGGAATAGCTAAGTCCTGCACAGTGCTTCATCGAACAACATTGCTGTTACTGTGCACAATGTTCTGGTTCTGTTCACTGTGCATCAGTTCATGTAAGTCTTTCCAAGTTTTTCTGAAATCATCCTGCTTGTCATTTCTTATAGCACAATAATATTCCATTACAATCATATAATATAGCTTGTTTAGCCATTCCCCAATTGATGGGCATCCCTTTGATTTTCTATTCTTAGCCACCACAAAAAGAGCTGCTATAAATATTTTTGTACAAAAGATCCCTTTCTCTTTCTTTGGATGTTTTGGGATATAGACCCAGCATTGGTATTGCCGGATCAAAGGGTATGAACAGTTTTAGAGCCCTTTGGGCATAGTTCCAAATTGTTCTCCAGAATGGTTGGATCAGCTCACAACTCCACCAGCAGTGCATTAGTGTCCCAGTTTTCCCATATGCCCTCCAACATCCAACATTTTCCTTTTTTGTCCTATTAGCCATTCTGATAGGTGTGAGGCGGTACCCCAGAGTTGTTTTAATTTGCATTGCTCAGAGGTCTTTTAACACTTATTTTACAGCAATGCAGAGGTTTAAAAAAAAGTTTGGCAAGAATCACATGGGATCCCTAGGGCCTCCCTAGATTCCCTGACTCCGAAGCCAATGCTCCTTCTACCGTATCATCCCACTGTCTCTCCAGGTATATAGGTTTATGCAGGCAGCTTAACTCGTCTACTAGCCTATAAACTTCTTGAGGTCAGGGACCACTTTCCTTAAGCTTCATATTCCCCTCTTCTTTACGCCCTGGGCCTTCAATCCAGCAAACATTAAATGCCTAGTGTGTACCAGACACTGCTAAGGATTTGTTTTTAAAAAAACAAGCTTCAATAGCTTCCCTTAAAAAGATGGAGGGAAGGGGAGTGAGAACAACTTATACCCCTAGAAGTAAATAAAAACATGCATTAAGCAATTGCCAGGATAGTGAACATAAGTCTAATGTTAAGGGCAATTGGTTAATAATAGAAAGAGGGGGAAGGGAATAAGCATTTATTAAGCACCTACTATGTGCCAGTCACTGTGCTAAACATGTTACAAATGTTACCTCATTCAATCTTCACAATAATCTAGCAGGCAGGTGCTGTTATTTATCCCCATTGTACAGCTGAGGAAACTGAGGCATACAGACTTAGGTGACTTGCCCAGGTTCATATAGCTAGTGTCTAAGGCTGGATTTGAACTCAGATCTTCTATCCACTGCACCACCTAGCTGCACAATGTAAATGGGATAGGGAGACCAGGATGGAAGGGGATGGTATGGATGGATATTAGGGAGCAGGCAGTGGCGACCAGGAAAGGAAGCTTAGACCTAGGTAACCTATAAGTCAGAATCACCGGGATCCAGAATATAGAGCAATTGATTGTCAAGGGATTGGTAACATTGTTTTGATTATCAGTGCCTGAGAAAGAAGTGAAAAGAGGGAGGAGTTGGTATGTGAGTGACTTAGGGCATATATCCAGCCCCTAGATGACAAGTGTGAAGGTCAAGGAGGGGGGTCAGTGAAATCCGGGGGACGGGCAGGTTAGAGAAGGGTGGCTGATGTTAGAGGGACTCCTTAGCTGAGTCAGCTCTGCCCTAGACCTCACTCCAGTGCTGAGCACCCTCTCTCCTCTGCTACACGATGAGTACCGTATACACATATTTTTCAAATGAAGGAAGAAATGAATGAAAAGTACAAGACCTAAAGAAATGACTCCCATGCAGGTAAAGAAGACTTTTGGGAGAGGGAGTTTTCTTCCTTGTATCCCAAAATCCCTTCACTCAAGGGTGTTCTATATAGCACCTGGGAAAAGCTCTGGAGAAATCCAGCTTGCGCCTCCCTCCAGGCCTGGGCTCTTTTTCAGAAGGCCTGATTCTCCATTCACATTTGGTTTCACTTCTGGTGTGAGTAACTGAAGCTTTAGAAATGCCAGCGCTTTCCCCACTGACCCCAGGCCACCCTCCCACCTTTTTGTTCTCTCCAGGCAGGCTGCCT
>NW_020954546.1:28639290-28651819 GCF_900497805.2 Vombatus ursinus
GAAGGGAGAGAGAGGAAGGGGAAGAGACAGAGACAGAGACAGAGAGAGAATCCTTGAAGACAGAGCCCCAGCCACAGGAATGATGCCTGCAAGGCTCGGTGTGTTTGGACAAGATGTTTGCTGAAACTGACAAGGCCCGCTTTCCCAGCCCCCTCCCCCTCACTCTGTGCCTCCAGCGGTGACCCTTTTGACTGGGCCTCCCCCGGCTCCCACCCCTTCACACACATGGAGCAGTGAAAGGGATATGGACAATCCCTGCTTCCCCAGACAGAATCAGTGATGCAGGACTCCCTCCATCTCTTCTCTGGACTCCTCCTTTGCGCAGAACTGGGAATGGCCCCCAGAATTCTGCAAGTAGCAAACATCTCCCCAAGTCATCCGAGGAGCCTACAGAAAGGCCTCTGGAACTGATGAGACTTTGCTCAATAACCCAGAGTCTCGTGTGCATTTATCTTGAGAGAGATAAGATGCACTGTGTGACACCTTGTCCTTACAAAACTGTAAAGCAACTATTAGGTACCCAGGGCATGCAGGGCATTATGTCAGGCACGAGATACAAATTTTAGGGGCCAGATTGGTGCAGAGAATTAGACACTGGATTCGGAGTCTAGAGGACTTATCCAGTTCTTGGTTCTTCTTAGGTGATTGGGGGCAAGTCATTTCATTTCCCTGAGGGATAGTTTCCTCCTCTATAAAATGAAAGCATTGGGCTACATCAGAGGTTCCCCATCCTATGGCGTGCTTACTCTCAGAAAGTACAAGAAGCTTATCAAGGGGGCCAGGAGAATGTTTGGTAAATTACTCTATTATCCTATTGAAATCTAACAAAAAGATTTTATTTTAAGATTTTTATTTTAAGATTTTTTATTTTGTTAAAATTATAACAATTTATCTTTGCAAATCAGGATACTCGGGCAATTAAGGGCAAATAGGTGGCACCGTGATTATTAACAACAATAACAGTAAGTAGTATTCATATAGCCCATGCTTTACAAATATTAGTTAATTTTATTCTCATGACAACCTTGGGAGGAAGGTGTTATTATTATCCTCCTTTTACAGTGGAGAAAACTGAGGCAGAAAGAAGCTAAGTGACTTGCCCAGGGTTACACAGATAGTAAAGTGATAGAATAGAGTATGGGATTTTAAGTCAGGAAGACCTAAATTCAAATCTTGCCTCACATACTTCCTTGCTATGTAACCCTGGGCAAGGCATTTAACTATCCTCCCCCCAAAAAGCACTGAGTTCACAAGGACAGAAGCTAACTCCCGGAGGCCCTAACCCCCAGAGATCAGTTTCCCTCTTTGGCTCATTGCACCCACCTTGGGAAATCTGAATAAGGTTTAAATGGTTTGATGCTAGGGTTCCCCAAATGTAGGCAACTCCCATATTGGCCCTCAACATGCAATATGGAAATTGGGAATGGGAGAGGCTTTGTTTCACCTCCTGCAGAAAATGCATAAAGATGCAAAGTACCCACAGGTGCCCCTGATCAAATACCAAAATGGAGAACACTCAATTAGTCCATAAGACTCATCCAACTCCTCTCAAAAAAGTAAAGATCCTTGAAGGGACTACTAAACAAATATTCCCCATTCCTTCCCCTTGGATCTGCACCATCTTGCAATTTACAGCAATATGGAAGCTTGACAAGATGGAAGATTGACAAGATATCCTGGTTCCTCAAGGCATGACTTAAGTCCTTCCCCTGCAGACCAGTCTCTATGGAGGATCCTCTTCTCCAAGTTAAGGGAGTGTTCTCCCTTTAGGAAGCCAGTGTCCAGCTCTTACATTTATGAACTCTTGATCTCTTGGGAACTCTATGTAGCATCCACTCTGTGGGCTACTCTGTAGAGGAAAACTACTACCTTAGGTTCAGAGGAAACCCAGTCAGTACACACCCCTAAAAGAATACTTTGCAAACCACCAAAGAGCTTATCATTAATCTCCAATAAACACAATTAGGTCCAATTAAAAGTATTTAGTAATATGACACAGGAAGAAAAGTAGCTAGAAAACATCTCCCCCATAAACCTGGGGTACATACACCCAGTACCTGTGGGAAAAGTTGGCATAAATTACACTGGTAGTGAAGTTGGGAACATGTGGGCAAGATAACCCACCTCATGGAGTCCTCAGGCTGCTCCCCCTTGGGCACAGGATCTGCTGGATGAGTTCAGGGATTTCCTCCTCCCCACAGCTGGAGTCTCAGCTGCCAGAGCTCATTCTCTCTTGAATCTATAACCAGCTCTCTTCTCTGCTGCCAGGGGTCTTATTCCTTGAAACTGGTTCCTGCCTGGAAAATCGCTTCTCTCTGTCTCAGTAGCAATTGTGTATCTCTGCATCTCAACTGTGCTTCTAACTCAATCTGAGATACTCTCTAGATACTGGATAAGGTAAGTGTTTGGTTGTGGTGGCTGATGCCAACAGAAGTTGGAAATCACTTGACTCTCATCCTCCACAAAGGTGCTCGTTTCCTGAATTGATTGCAGATCTTTCCTACCTAATTACAGTTACTTAATTCCAATAGGGAGTACTTCAGACTTCATGAAGGGGTAACCATGTTGACACATGTTAACACATTAACTTTTCGTTATCTCTATTACTTGCTCTTTTACTTCAGTGATTACATTTGTCTTTACATTTAGTTTATTAAAATTATCTGTGATTACATGCTGGGCTAGGAGAAATCACTTGGCTGGGTACCAGCTTTTCTCCTAATATCCAGAACAAAGAAAGACTCTTTGAATAGAATAGGAGTGGTACAGAATATCTATCTTCAATTATCTGAAAGATTGTCATAATATTGTGCCTACAACGTGCCAAGAACAGTATTAAAAGCACTTTACAAATACTATCTCATTTGATCTTCATAACAACCCTGGGTGGTAGGTGCTATCATTATTCCCATTTTACAGTTGAGGAAATGGAGGCAGAGGTGAAGTGACTTGTTCAGGGTCACTCAGCTAGTAATTATCTGATTAGACTTGTTTTGCTTGACCCCAGAGAACAGAACAAAGGGCAATGGGCAGAATTAGAGAAAAGCAAGACATGAACTGGCAGCTAGGTGATGCAGTAGATAGATGGCCCAGACCTGGAGTCAGGAAGACTGAGTTCAAATCCAGCCTCAGACATTTACTAGCTGTGTGACCCTGGGCAAGTCACTTCACCTTGTTTGCCTCAGTTTCCTCATCTGTAAAACAAACTGCAGAAGGGAATGGCAAACCCCTCCAGTGTCTTTGCCAAGAAGACCCCAAATAGGGCCACAGAGAGTTGGACACAGCTAAAACAATCAAAGAACAACAATAAAAGATTTGGGCTAAATGTAAAGAAAAACTCCCTAACGAGAGAAAGAAGGGCATGGTGTAGAAAAAAGAGCACTGACTTTGGAGTCAGGAACTCCTCCGATCAAATCTTCCCTCCGGTGTATGTTAGCTAGTGACTCTCTGTGCCTCAGTTTCCTTATCTGTAGAAGAGTAATATAACATAAGGTTATTGTCAGCATCTTTCTCATAGGTTGTTGGAAAGACCAAATGAGGTAACAGGTGTAAAGTGCTTTGTAAACTTTCAATTAACATACGAATGGTAGCGATTATTAATAACCAGGAGCTCTCCAAACACTGTCATCCTGGACGTGTAAGTCTGGGTCCGTGTCAACAACAGTAACTCACAAGAGCTCTACAGCTTACCTCATGCTTTCCTCACAACAGCCCTGGGAAGTGGCTAGTATAAGTACTATTATCCCCATTTTACAAAGGGAAAAACTGAGGTCTAGGGAGGAAGGTGACTTCCCCATGGCTACAATAAGATCTAGAAGGAACCTTAGAGGTCTCCTAGCCCAAGTCTCTCATTTTATGGATGAGAAAAGGGTGACTGAGATAGGTTAAGCGACTGACCCTAGGTTACCCAAATAGGAAGTGTCAGAGGCTGGATTAGAGCCCAGGTCCTCTGATTCCAGAACCAGTGCACTGGCATTAGAATAGAAACTCCTTGAGGACAGATGCTGGGTTTTTGCCTTTCTTTGTATCCCAAATGCTCAGCACATGTATGGCATGTACTAAATGCCTAATCAATGCTTATTGGTCCAGCAAACTCCCTTCCTAGCATGGCACATGCCCTCCATGCCATTGCTGGTCCCTGTTTTTAGAGGAGGATCCTACTTTGGAGGAAGCTCTTGGCATTTTGTCAGCAAAATATAGAAGTGTTCTGTGGATTTGGGAGGCAAATTTCAGCTCCCGGTGTGAGGAGGCGAGAATCACTCTGCTACTAGCTGTATTTGGAGGCAGCTAAGTGGCTTAGTAGGTGGGGTGTTGGAGTTAGAGACTGGAAAACCTGAATTCAAATCCTGCCTCAGATGCTTACTAGCTGTGTGACCCCGAGAAAGTCACTCTGAGCCTCCGTTTCCTCATCTGTAAAATGGGGATAATATTGCTCTCTGCCTCAGTTTTCTCTTCTGTAAAATGGAGATAATAATACCACCTATCTCATAGAGTCATTGTGAAGATCTAATGAGATAACATATATAAAGTGCTTTGCAAACATTAAAGCATCATATGAATGCTAGCTTTTATTTCTTTTACATTTTTTCCATGTGGAAACCTCTTATTTCCTCTCCTGCTTTTTCTCATATGAGACTATACACTTAACTCCAATGAATCATCAGAAAGAAAAAAAATGAATGAATGAATGAATACAATAAAAACTTCCCCATAGAGAGGAAACTAGCCCTCATATAAAGCCCACAGCCTGTGAATCATCTAAAACAGGTATAATGGAGGTAATTATAGGTTCCTGACAAACCAGACCCCAAACCCAAAGCCAGAGGTCAATTTTGGAGTTGGGCTCTTCTCCCAGATGAATCCTGGTTGGCAGGAGACAGGCTAGAGGAGAGATGAGATAACTTGTAACATAATATTACAAGTTTACAGGGTCCTTTGCTCACTCATTCATTCAACAAACACTCACCAGGTCATCTCCACCCACTGCTGCTCCAGATATGTCCACGCTCTGTTGGGCTGCATCAAAAGCTAGCAGATGCTATCTTATATAGCTCATTTTGGTTTGCGTTACATTCACCAAGAAGGAAAACGAACCCAGCCAGGAGAGAAATAGACAGGATGCAACCCAGCTTAGCAACCACACTAGTGGTGTTGGTGTTGATGAATATTGGCATCAAAGGTATATGGGCCCTTGGGGGTAGGGCCAGCAGTAATGCTGGGCCCCAGGCATGCTGGGGCAGTTGGCCCACAGCTCTATGCAGGCCTTTGATTGACGTTGTGAAGAAACCAATTTAACTTTGCTTACTTCAAGACTTTTTCTATCATTTGAAAATGTCAGCAATAAGAAGTCAGTCCCCTTAAGAAGTTAGGTGATTGAAAACAAGAGTTCATTCATGCAAAAGGATGGACCTTGAGTGAGTAAGTTAGGAACCTTTCAGGGTAGATAAGATTTTGTTGTTCATTCATTTCACTCATGTCTAACTCTTTGTGACCCCATTTGGGGTTTTCTTGGCAAAGATACAGGTTTACCATTTCCTTCTCCAGCTCATTTTATAAATGAGAAAACTGAGGCAAACAGCGTTAAGTGATTTGCCTAGGGTCACACAGCTAGTAAGCAGCTAAGGCCAGATTTGAATTCAGGAACGTGAGTCTTTTCAGACTCCAGGCTCAATGCTGTGTGCACTATGGTGCCACTAGCTGCCCCAGACAAGTTTATTTTTAATATATTTTCACTGATGCCTTTCATACTTACATTAGCTAAAATTTCCAATGTGTTACCTCCCAGAGAGTCATCCCTTAGAACAAACAGTGAAAGAGGAGAAGAAAATAGTTCAGCAAAAATAATCAACATATAGAAAAAGTCTGACGTTACAAGTAGTATTCCTTGTTCATGATTTCCCATCTCAGCGGAGAAGTCAGGGGAAGTAACTTCTTACTTTTCTTCTTTGAATCAAACTAATAATTTCACAGTATTCCATTTTGATTATCTTCGATTATGTTCTTTCCATCTATACTGCTTGGTCATTGTGGATATGGTTTCCCTAGTTCTGCTTACTTTATTTTGCATCAGTTCATATGAATGTAATGGAATATTATTGAGAATGAATGAATGTGAATATAGAGAAGCATAGAAAGAGTTATATGAACACGGGCCCCTTTGGCACAACCTCACCAACACTGACTATTCTCATCTTTTAGACAAAATCATGATAAGTACATCCCTTGATGTACATCTATAACTATATCCATTGATCCCAATGTTGGATCACAGCCAATTAGAGGAAAGAGAAGAGCAAGAAGAGGTAGAGAATTGGCCCCCAGGGGACAGGAAAAACACTAGGAGAGATGAAAAATCTAACATATTTAGTGCTCACCCAAGCAAAGGTAAAGGTGATAATTAATACCTACATTCTAAATGGCAGCTGGATGTTCTTGACTTAATTGCTAACTGGGAGTTTTCACTGAAGCATTTAGAATAATTTAAACACCCTCTATTTGTATAATGTTTTATAGATGACATTGTGCTTTCACATCCATTATTCCATTTGATCTTTATAAGAACCCTTTGAGGTAACTAAGATATTATTATCTTCATTTTACAGTCAGGGAAACTGAGACTTGGGGAGATAAAGTAGGATCATAGAGTGGAAAGCTAAAAGATCATTTGGTCCAATCAACAAATCAATTAACAAACACAACCATATGTGCTCGGTACCATGCTAGGGCTGGAGATATCAATACAAATGTGAAACCATCCCTGATCTCAGGGAGCTTAGGTGACATGAGAGGAATACATGTTTACAGACACATAAACAGAGGATGTATGCAAAACAGAGACAAAGTAATCATGTGAGATAAAAAATGTAAAGCAATGGATAAATGTTATCTAGTAGTAGTAGTAGTATTTCCAATGGGAGGAGGGACGCTAACTATCAGGGGACTCATGAAAGGTCTCTTGAAGGAGATGGCACTTAAACTGAGCCTTGAGGAGGGCTAAGGGTTCCCAGGCTTAGAGGGAAAGAGGAAAAGCATTCCAACAATGAGAAACAGGCTAGGCAAATGCCTGGATGTGGGAAATGAGATGGATAATAATAATAATAACTAATATTTATATAGCACTTCCTATGTTCCAGGTACCATGTTAATCACTTTAAAATTATTATCTCATTTGACCCTCATAACAATCCTGGGAAGTAGGTGCTATTATCCCCATTTTACAGATAAGGAAACTGAGGCAAACAGTGATTAAGTGACTTTCTCAGGGTCACCTAGCTAGTCTGAGGTCAGATTTAAACTCAAGTCTTCCTGACTCCAGGCCTGAAGCTTTATCCACCACAACACCAGAAACAGTAAATAAATCAGCTTCTCTAGAACATAAAATTCATAACATGGAATAATACGTAAGCCTGGAAACACAGGCTGGAGCCAGATTGTAAATGGCTCTAAATGCTAAACAGAGGCATTTCTATGTTCTCCTAGAGGCAATGGGGAACCATTGAAATGTTCTTGTACAGCAGGCAACATGGTCAGATTGTTCTTTAGGAAAATCAGTTTGGCCACTGTGCAAAGTCTAGTTAATGAGAGGAGAGACAGGATACAGGAGGAGACTGCACTAGGAGGCTATTGCAATAGTCCAGGTGAGAGATGATGAAAGCTTGCACGGGATGAAGGTGTTGTGAGTGGAGAGAAAGGGGTGAATAGAAGAGATGTTGAGGAAGTAGAATTTATAAGACTTGAGAGGAAGGAAGGAAGGAAGGAGGAAGGAAGAAGAAGGAAGGAAGGAAGAAAAAAGGAAGGAGGAGGAAGAAGGAGGGAGGAAGAAAGGAACAGGAAGAGAGGAAGGAAGGGAGAGAGGGAGGAGGGAGGGAGAGAAGAAGGAAGGGAAGAAGTAGGGAGGGAAGGAGGGAGGGAGGAAGAAAGAAAGGAAAGAAGGAAGGAAGGGGAGGAAACAGGAAGAAATGAAGAAACAATGAAGAAAGAAAAAGAAAAACAACAAATTAACAACCTCCAAATAAAAAACAAAACAGAAATTCTTAACATCAAAAAAAGAGTTCAAAACAAGAACTATCAAGATGTTAAACCAAGACACATCATTTCTTATATGACCTAGGAAATAGACAAATCATTAGTTAATATGATTTGGTTTTTTTAAAGAGAGAGGGCAGAAATAGGAAGCCTCAATAGATTTTCCCTGCAACCTCAATCTCTTTTCAGTGACGTAAAAGTTAATTCAATTCATATTCGAGAAAAGATTCTTTCTACAATATACTAATGACTAGTCGTGTAGCCTCTGCCCAAAGACCTCAAGTGGTGAAGGGTAGGGGGTAGGAGGGTGGGGAATGGGTTGCGTCACTCTCCAAGGCAGCCCATTCCACTTTGGAACGGTTCTCATTATTGAGAAATGTTTCCTGACATCAATCCTCTATTCACCATCAATTGGGGAATGGCTGAACAAGTTGTGGTACAGTAATGTAATGTAATACTATTGTGCCATAAGAAATGATGAGCGGGCAGACCAGAAAAACCTGGAAAGATTTGTATGAACTGATGCTGAGTGAAGCGAGCCCAACCAGGAGAACATTGTACATAGTAACACCCACATTGTGCGGTGACTGACTTGGATAGACTTAGCTCTTCTCAGCAATGCAAGGATCTAATTCTCTAATGCAACTCTAAAAGACTCACGATGGAAAATGCTATCCACATCCAGAGAAAGAACTATGGAGTCTGAATGCCTTTTTTTCTTTTGTTGTTTTGTTTTGTCTCTTCTTTCTCATGGTTCCTCCCATTGGTTTTAATACTTCTTTACAACATAACTAACGTGAAAATGTTTAATATGAATGCATATATAGAGCTGATATCAGATTGCACAATGTCGTGGGGAGAGGGGAGAAGAGGGAGGAGGAGAAAATTGAAAACTAAAAAGCTTATGGAAGTGAATGTTGAAAACAAAAACTAAAATAATTAACTAAAAGTTTTTTTAAAGCCTCTATTCATCTCTTTGTGTCTTCTGCCCATCATTTCTGGCCCTCTGCTCCCTGCGGCCCTCTGCCCCCTGCGGCCAAGAGAATAAACCTAATCCTTCTCACGTGTCAACCCTTCCAATATATAAAGACAGCTAGGACTTATCTCTTGAATCTCTTCTCCAAGCTAAATATTATCCTTTTCTTAAAATGATGGACATCTTGAAGCCCTTCACCATCCCAGTTGTCCTCTTTTGGACGTTCCAGTCTCCTCAATATGCTTCCTAAAACATAGTGCCAGAACTGACCACAATCCTTCAGCTGTGGTCTCACGGGGCAGGGGGCAGAGGGCAGTGGGAACAGCACAGCGTGGTTGTTGTACCTCTCTTGATACAGCCTGAGATCCCACTAGCTTCTTCTCTTTCATAAGACAATGTTGACTCATATTTAACATTCAGCTCATTTTCAGATGAACTCATTGCTTTCTAGCATTTTGTACTTGGGAAGGTCATTTTTTTGAACCTAAGTGTTTGTGGTACAGTAGATAGAGCACTGGGCCTGGAGTCAGGAATAACTGAATTCGAATACATCCTCAGAAACTTACTAGCTCTGTGACCCTGGGCATGTCACTTCACCCTGTTAGCCTCAGTTTCCTTATCTGTAAAATGAGCTGTACAGTGAAATGGTAAATCACTCTAGCATCTTTGCCAAGAAAACCCCAAATGAGGTCACAAAGAGGCAGATATGGCTGAAATGACTGAACAACAAGTAAGACTTGGCATTTATAATAATAATAACTAATATCTATATCTATGTAATATAGGACATAATTTATATCTATATAACTAATAACTACTATCTATATAACATTTTAAATTTTATAAAGTACTTTACAAATATCATTTCATTTTATCCTAAAAACCACCCTGAGCAACAGGTGCTATGATTATTTCCATTTTACAAATGGGGAAAATGAAGCAGATAGTGGTTAAGTGACTTGCCCAAGGTCACACAGCTAGTAGGTGCCTGGGACAGGGTTCAAACTCAGGTCTTACCAACTCCACATCCATCACTATTCCCTCCTCCACTGAGCTGCCCCATTCCATACATAGATTCAAATTCTGGCTCTGCTGTTTATTAGCTGTATAATGTTGGTTAGGCCACTTAAGAGGAAGTTGGATCAGACATTCTAATAGGTTCCTTCTAGGTCTAAATGCTATGAAATAATATTATTTTGGGAGTTCTATTTCTTTCCATTTCTACACAAATGAAACGTTAAGTCTGGAGCTGGAGGACATAGGGAAAACTGACTGATAATAAAGAAAAAATTATCTCAGGCAGGGGAAGAACCCAGTTATATATCTGGGCAGGTGATTCCCAACATCCTAGAGCATTGTACAAGAGGGCCTCTGAGATCCATTCCTGCTCTAAATCTATGACCCAATGATTCTATAATCTCACCCCTTTCAGAAAGAGAAAAAGAAACCACGAGAACATACAAACGGAAGCTGGCAGCGTGTAGGAGAACTAACACTAGTTTGGAATCAAAAGAGCCAGATAGGAATCCTGACCGCCATTTACCACCTGTCATCATGGCTCCTCTGGCCCTCACTTTCCTTCTTTAAAATGAAAAGCTTCAACCAGTTGAATTCTAAGGTCTCTTCCAACTTTAAAATGCTATTACTCCTGCATCAGAAGACCCTGCCAGGAGATGTGCTGAGCATGACAAACTGTCTAGCAGTAAAAGCTCTTTTCCAAAAATGCTTTGGATTTTCTCCTTGGCTTTCCTGATATTCTACTATCTACCTGACTTTGTCTCCTGCCCAAAAATTCTTACTTAATATATCCAGACTAGACTCCCTAACATTTTTTTTTTTTTGGTGAGGCCATTGGGGTTAAGTGATTTGCCCAAGGTCACACAGCTAGTAAGTGTCAAGTGTCTGAGAATGGATTTGAACTCAGGTCCTCCTGACTCCACGGTCAGAGCTTTATACACTGCACCACCTAGCTGCCCCTCCCTAGCATTTTTAATAAAGACAGAAATCCCCACTGAGGTGGCATATCTTCTCTCTCAACTTTTCCAGTTTCTGACCTTCAAATTCAGACATTTGCCACTTCCAGACTAGTTTCTGATGCCCTGTGCAATGATGCTCAGCTTTTTCTGTCTGCTGGTGACTCAGCTGCTGCCCTGAACTATATGGTTGTTGAGAAGCTGTGAGACTTGGGGCTGAGAGACAGCAGAGCTATGGACCTTTCCACTACCAAACAGGTATTTCTCAGCTGAGTCTAGAATTTGAGTCCCATAAAATTGTTTCTCTGATTCCTGTCTTGGGCATCAAAACCAATTTCACTCTGCGATTACCTCTTCTAGGCAGGCATAACTGTAGGTCTTGATGGTAAAGACAAGCCCCCTACCAGCCCAGGGCATAGGCCTAGCATGTAAAGCTATGTCCTCTGACCTCCAGATCTCCAGTGTTGATGTGAACCAACTCTACCATAAGGAGCCTGTTGTGGGGGGAGTGGGGAATGTATAGTATTTTCCCTAAAGGAATAAGTCAAATAACAGAGTTTTAAAAAATATTCTTTTTGTGAGGGGAAAAGAGCTACTCTGGCCAAGTTTCTGGGAATTGAAAAGCATTATACAATCAACTAATTTATTCCAGAGTTTTTTAATTCAAGGCAAAAGGCCCAGTACTTGTTGTTAGCAGAGGCCCCTCTCTGGCCTTTCAATGCCAATTAAAAGAAAACAAAATGCCCAAAGACTGCTCAATCACTTTATCTCTGGAAAGGCACTTTTTGTCTCTAGCATGAACACCAATAACTATCCCAAGGTTTGGATGGCATTGAAAAACAGATTAAATGTAATTTCCCTTTTCCAGCTTTTTTCTCTACCTTTTCTCTCCAGCCAGACTGAGCTACTCACTGCCTTCCAGGCCATGTCACCAGCCCTTATGAGTTCCCACTTCTATGACTTTGATCTTAACCTTTCCTTTCAATGGAATGCCCTCCCTGCTTCTCTCTACCCAGGTGGCAAAATGGACAAAGTGCTGAGCCTAGAGTCAAGAAGATCTGAGTTCAAATCCAGACTCAGACACTTACTAGCTGTGTGATTCAGGGCAAATCATCTAACCTCGATGTGCCTTAATCTCTTCACCTGTAAAATGGGGATAATAATAGCACTTACCTCCCAGGGTTGTTGTAAAAATCAAATGAGATAATATTTGTAAAGCACTTAGCACAGTGCCTAGCATATAGTAGGCACTTAATAAATGCTTATTCCCTTTCTTCCTATCCATAGCCACCCTATCTTTCAAGGCTCACCCCAAGTCCCACATGTCTTATGTAGCCTTCCCTGGCCACCCCAGGCCAGAGTAATCTTTCTATCAATCAACCAATAGGCATTTTAAAGCACCTACTATGTGCTAAACACTGGATCTAGAATAACAAAGAGAGAGAAAAAAAGAGAGAAAGAAAAAAAGAAAAGAGGGAAGGAAGGAAAAAAGAAGAAAGAAAGAAAGGAAGGAAAGGAAAGGAAAGGAAAGGAAAGGAAAGGAAAGGAAAGGAAA
>NW_020954546.1:28651829-28712409 GCF_900497805.2 Vombatus ursinus
AGGAAAGGAAAGGAAAGGAAAGGAAAGGAAAGGAAAGGAAAGGAAAGAAAGAAAAAAGAAAGAAAGAAAAGAAAGAAAGAAAGAAAGAAAGAAAGCAAGCCCCTGACCCTTGGTAATGCCTGTTGTTACATTGGAATTTTTAGATTTCTTTGCATCTTTTGTTATACTTGGCACATAATAAGTATTAATTGATTGAAGCCCCCAGGCCATTGAAACCTTCTCTCCGCTAACAGAATTATAGGATCATTGGAATTGAAGCTAAAAAAGAACTTAGAGACCATGTCACCCATTTTACACATGAGAAAACTGAGATTGAGACATGTTCAGTGACCTGCCCCAAGGTCACACAGGTGTCTTGGATTCCAAATCCAGGACTCTTGTCACTGCTGTCATAGAAAGGCCCCTAAGGCCTCCTGCCTAATCTACATTGGCAAAGAAGGGAAACTTGGCAAGGGAGGGATTCTGGAGGATGGCAGATGTTGGCTGGAAATTCAAAGAAAAATTAGTCTCCAGGAATTGGGGAAGAATGAGTGCCATAATGTGTGTTATACTATACCAAGCAGTATAGTATACTGTATAGGCTGTGGCTTAGAGCATTACAATGGAAATGACCCTAAGGACCATATTAGAGAGGCAGCCTGGGGGAAGGTAGAAAGAGGGCTGGCCCTGTGGCCAGGACAGATCTGGGTTCAAATCCTGCCTCTGATACTTACTAGTTGTGTGTCCTTGGTCAAATTATTTGATTTCTCTGAGCCTTCCTCTGGTCTTCTATTTTAAAAATGTAGTTAATAATTCTGTAGTAATTACCATACAGTGCTGTTGTGAGGATCAACCGATCAACAAGCATTTACCTACTGTATGCCAAGCACTGTGCCAACTCCTCTCCTGGGCATCAAAACTAGAATGACTCTGGGATCACCTCTTCGAGGCAGGCACGACCATGGGTCTTGGTGGTAAAGACAGTCTCCCTACCAGGCCAGGGAGTAGACCTAGCAGGACCTGGGAATACAAAACCAAAAAAAGAACAATAACAAAAAGAAACAATCCCTATTCTCAATGACTTTACATCCTAATAGGCAAGATTGTTGTTGTTCAATCCTGTCTAACTCTTTATGACCCCATTTGGGGGTTTTCTTGGCAAAAATACTAGAGCAGTTTGCCATTTCCTTCTCAAGCTCATTTTACAGATGAGGAAACTGAGGCAAACAGGGTTAAGTGACTTGTCCAGGGTCACACAGCTAGTAAGTGTCTGAGGCCAGATTTGAACTCAGATGAGTCTCGCTGACTTCAGGCCCGGTGCTCTGTACACTATGGCACCAACTAGCCATCCAAAGGGCAAAATAAAAACATATGTAAGTATAGAAGGTCTTAACTAGTCATCCAGGTGAGGAAAATCCCTTTACTAATGCAGATTGCACCTTCTCCATAATTTATAGTCTTCAAGAAATGCTTTAGAGCATTACAATTAACCTAATTAATTAAATAGTTAATAAATAATTAACTTAATCAGGGTCACACAGTCAGTATGCATCAGAAGTGGGTCTTTGAAGTCAGTCTTCCTGCCTTGAGAACGGCTCTCTAACCACCATCCCATACTCCTTTCATGTATGTATATACAGAGAAAAAATGCAAAATAGTTAAATAAAAGGTTTTGGGGGAGAGAAGGGACTACTAAATGGGGGCGGGGCTGACTTCATGGAGAAGATGGCTCTTGAGCTCTGTCCTGAAACTGGGGTCAGCAAACTGTGTGTGGAAAGCCAAATCCTCAACCTCCTGGTGCTGCCTGGCCAGAGCTAAGGATGGTTTTTGTTTTTTTTTTACATTTGAAAATAAAATTTTATTGCATTTAGTTGTAAAAAAGCATTCTTAGCTCTGGCTATAGAAAAAGAGGCGGCCTGGATTTGGTCCCTGGGCTGGAGTTTGGAGTTTGTAGATGCCTGTCCTGAAGGAAAAGAGGGATTTTAAGAGGCATGGGGGACAGCCGGTCCAAAGCCCTCCAGTTGGTAGATGGTGTGCCCTGGGACAAGGGCAGTTTGGCTGAACTGTAGAGAGAGGGAAGGGGAGGGCTGGCCAACGAGGCTGGGAAGACAGGATGGGAAGAGTTCACGTGCTGCACAAACTACTCTTGTTATCTTTCTAATCCAGCCCCTTCTCGGCTCCCAGCTCAGCATGGATGGCCTCCAGATTGGCCTCCAGGCTCCGTTTCAGGGGGACATTCGATTCCGAGGAAAGCCTTCGGTTTCTGCTCCCTGTGGGAGGAGGACAGCTGAAGCCTGGAGCCAAGCTCCCCTGGCCCTGAGCAGGTGCGTGTGGACCAAAGGGGAGGCTTGGCTTCCCAGCGAGGGGCCCACCCTGCACTAAGATGAGAGTCACATCCAAATTTTCTGAGGCCTCCTTGGGCTCACTTGCTTCAGAGGCACTAGTCCAACAAGCACCTGCCAGGAGACGGGGAGAGCCAGGCCTAGCTCCCAAGCACAACCGGGGTCACCCCACTCGCCCCTGCACCAATGGCGGAGGACAACCCTTCCTGATCCCTCTGGGCCAAGCCCAGCAAGCCAAGCAGAAAGGGGAGTGGTGGAATCCGTCACAATGCCTGGATCAGAAGCTGCCTCTCACTCCCACCTCTTTCTCCTGGATCCCTTCTCTCTCTAGTTTGGATTTCCCCTCCCATTGCCTCATCTGGTTTTGCTTAAATCCGAGAGATGGGGGAGCAGGGCCAGCTCACCTCAGCTGGCCAGCCTCCACCTGGAGGCCAACATCAAGTTCCGGCTTCCTCACTGCAGCCTCTGAAGAGTTCCAGCTTGGGAGCCCAATGTGGCTTGAACAGCACAGCAGCCAAACTGGCTTGCAGGGCTCTGGGATGCCTGGCTCAGGGCTGCTTGTGACCTCTGAGAAGAGCCTAGGTACCCCCTGGGATGTCTCCACTCCCCTACCAGCCTACAACTCTCAGCAAATGAGAAAGAACAGATATGAGATATCAGTCTGGCTCTAGTACTGCCCTTTTCAGAGTTGTGGATGAAGCATTATTTTAAAAACCATTAAGGGCCAGGAAATTCACTGCAAACTGAGTCTAATCTGTCAGATTTCTCTTCCAGGCACATAAGGTAAAACACTTCTACCCCGGTTCCCCAGACCTAAGCTGAAAATGATCTGCTGGGTGTCTTTTACTGGAATACAAGGTGGACCACTTCCCTCCTACACCTCACCCCCAGAGCAAGCCTGGCACATGCCCCCCAGGATGCCGGGCCCCTGGGCTGCTTCCAGGATTCTAACACTCACTAATCCCTTCCTCAATCCAATTTGATCCCAACCAACAAAAATTTATTAAGAGCCTATTACTACAATGAGCAACAAATTCCACATACAAAGACAGAAACAAAACGGTCCCTGCCTTCAAAAGGCTTATGTTCTAGTTGGGGGAGAGAGGAGAGATCCAACAATGAAAGCAGGGTTCTGTACCTTTTTGGTGTCAATAGACCCCGTGGGCAGGCTGGTGAAGCCTATGGACCCCTCCTCAGAATAAGATTTTTAGATGCATAAAATAAAATACATAGGATTAGGAAGGGAACCAATGATTTATCAAAAGTACATTTTTAAAAGGTTCATGAACCATGGCTTAGACTCAGAAAATATTGGAACTACAAAAGCAGTCCGTGGTGACAACCCCTCCAGATGGATGACAGTCTGGCTGCAGATCCCCCAGGCTGATTGGGGACGAGTGGGGGGGGGGGGGTGAGTCAGAGTCCCTCTGGCTTTGTTGAAAGGCTGTGCTCGGATAAAAATTGATCCCTCTAGATGGAGATGCAGAGAACTAACCAACCTTGTTCTGTGAAGTCTCTTAGATCCCCCACAGTAGAAACTGAGGGTCAGAAACAGCGGACATTCAAGGGACATTGGAAAGAAACTCAAACCATCAGTAGGAGAAGGCAGACACAAAGATATCCATCCTAACGTGGATTCTGCCCCCTCTTTACTAGAGGATTCCTGGATGGCCGGCTGACCACTGGTCCCTAGCAGGGGAACACTCAGCCAAAAGAGGCTGTGTGTGACCTCTTGTGTAATGGATAGGACACTGGAGTGGCAATCAAGAAAAGCTGAGTCCAAATCTCACTTCAGACACTACCTAGCCATGTGACCCTAGGCAAGTCGCTTCATGCCTCAGTTTCCTCATCTGTAAAATGAGGGGGGCTGGACTCCATGACTTCTAGGGTTCCTTCCAGCTCTAAATCTACGATGCTATGAATCAGGATCTTAGGGGTTTCGACCCTTTTTGCCCCCAACTCATTGTGTGACCTTGATCAAAACACTTAATTTCTCAGGGAGGCAGCTTGTTCATGCATTAGAGAGAGTATGGAACAGCCCAAGTGAGAACCCTGCCTTATATGCTTACTTAACTCATGTGACTCTAGGCAAGTCGTCTCAGCTCTCGCAGACTCAGTTTCCTCATCTGTAAAATGGGAACAAAAATAACATCTACTTCAAAGGGTTATTGTGAGGAGCAAATGTAATAATATCTGAAAAGCGTTTTGTAAAACCTTAAAGCACCAAATATGTGTTGGTTATTATTTCTCTTATTCTATCATGGAAGATAACACTACACATATAAATACAAAAGGTTTTCTAATGAATAAAAGGTTATTTGGTGAGGTTAAGTGACTTGACCAAGACACATAATTAGTAAATATTATGGGCAAGATTTGAATTCAGGTCCACTAACTAGAAGGACCAGTGCTCTTTCATCTTCTCCATCTGCTTGTCCTTAACCTCATTCTGGGCCTCAGTCTCCTTTTTGGTAAAATAAGGTGATTAGATTAGATGGCCCTGGGGTCACTTCAATTTCTAGATTCTCTGATCTAGTGATTTCTAAGGTATCCTCAAGCTCCAAAATTATATGACCTTATGATTCTCTGACAGTTTCCTTGAGAATGGGGAGTTTGTTGACAGTGTCTGAATGTTGGGGGAGACCCATCTCAAGGATTGGTGGCTGCAGGGGAGGAGAGAGACAGACAGACAGACAAAGAGAGGGAGAGAGAGAGGGAGAGAGAGAGGAGAGAGAGAGAGAGAAAGAGAGAGAGAGAAGGAGGAGGAGGAGGAGAAAGAAAAGAGAAAGAAAGAGAGGAGAGAGAGGAGAGAAGAAGAGAGAGGGGGAGAGAGAGGGAGGGAGGGAGAGAGAGAGAGAGAGAGAGAGAGAGAGAGAGAGAGAGAGAGAGAGAGAGAGAGAGAGAGCGCACATACTCTGGCTTAGAAGGCAAATTGTTGACCTCACCTTTTAATAGTCATGGAACCTAACCCAAGGTATCATCTTTCTATCCCTCTATTTCCTGAAAGGAATCTGAAGAAGATTCTGGTGTCCTCCTTTGTGAGGGCTGGACCCTCAGAGAGGTCTCAGACACCCTCTTTCCCAGACCCTGCATCACTTGAGAACCCACAAGAGAATGACCAGACAAAGAAGAGCCTGCAGGGAAGACAGTACCTCAGTTTACTTTATTTCTTCTCCGCTCAGGAAAACTAGCTTTTGTCCTCCTTTCTGCCTTTAAGCAGATTCCATCCCTAAATAGGAAGATATAATTCCATGTGACTCCCATGACTCTGGAAGAGAGAGTGAGGTTAATGACTTTGCCCAGCCCTGCCTCACTTAAATCCAATTCACTCGCAAGTCAAAACATCATCCTCCAGATGTCATTGGTCCTCTTCAAGAGCAAAGGATGAGCAACGCCTTGAGAGATGCAGGTTAAGAAGACAAATGAGGATCCGTTAAAGGAACTGCATGTGTTTAACTCGAAGAAGAGAAGATCGGGAAGAGATGGATTGTGGAGAATGGATAAGACTTCCTCCGTCTGGGTCTAGAGGGATGAACAAACAGCAATGGGCAGATGTTTCTAAGAGACCAATTTAGGCTTGAGGACGGGAACAATTTCCTATAGTCAGAGCTGTTCCAACATAAGATGAACTGCCTTGAGAGGTGATGGGTTTCCCCTCCTTGGGGGTCTTCCAGCAGGTACGCTATAATGGGAGATTCCTTTCATGTATAGGTTGCACTAGATGACTGCTCAGGTCCTTTTCAATTCTCAAATTCAGGGATTCTGTAACAGAAGTGGAACTGGACTGTTTGAAATGTTCTGCAAAGCAAAGACAACCCATGTGAGCCTATCGTGATTGGAAACACGTCAGGGATAAAGTCAAAGAGCCTCGCTTGAATCTTTGATTTGTTACTTTTTGCCTCCTCAAGACTTCAGTTTCATCTGTAAATGAGCAGGATAAGGATGTTCACAGCAGCACTTCTAGTGATAGCAAAGAATGGGAAATAAAGTAAATGTCCATCAATTTCGAAATGACTGGACAAACCAGTAGGGAATGGAATGCAATGATTTTGTGCAATTAAGAAATTAGGAATTTGTCTAATTCAAAGACATACAGAAGAAGATATAATGAATTGATGTGGAGTGAAATGAACAGAATGATATCTACCATGACTACAAGAGTGTAAATGAAAAAAAAAACTATCAGGAATCCAAAATAATGGAAAACCCAATAATGGTCCCGAAGACAGATAACGAAATAGATTTCCCTTCTCTCATCAGAGAGGTAGAGCATCACTGGAGCAAATATTGCATAGGTGGTCATAAAATCACTAATCAATCCATAATCACTTATTAAGTATTTACTATGTCTCAGGCACTGAGGATACAAAGACCAAAAAAAAAAATGAAATCATTCCTGCTCGCAAGAAGCTTGTATTTTAATGAGGAAGATAATAACAAATTTAAGTATATAGAGAATAAATATATATAGAATAAACACAAAATAACTACAAAGTAGTTCAATATAGGGACATCTAGGAGGCCCAGTAGATAGAGTACCAGACCTGGAGTCAGGAAGACTCATCTTCCTGAGTTCAAATCTGGCCTCAGATATTTACTTGTTGTGTGACTCTAGGCAAGTCGCTTCACCCTGTTTGCCTTAGTTTCCTCATCTATAAAATGAGCTGGAACAGTAAATGGCAAACCACTCCAGTATCTTTGCCAAGAAAACCCCAAATAGCATCACATGTCCAACTCCTCATCACTCCATCTGGGATTTTCTTGGCAAAGATACTGGAGTGGTTTGCCATTTCCTTCTCCAGTTCAGTTTACAGATGAGGAAACTGAGGTAAACAGGGTTAAGTGATTTACCCAGGGTTACCCAGCTACTAAATATCTGAGGCTGGATTTGAACTCATGAAGATGAGTCTTCCTGACTGAAGGCCTAGCACCTTATGAATATACTATGGCACCACCTAGCTGCACCCTGACTGAACTGTAGAGTGAGGGAAAGAGAGTAACGTCCAGTGAGGCTGGAAAGATAGGCTGGGTCCATGTACTGAAGGACTTGGAAAGCCCAAAGGAGTTTATCTTTCATTCTATTGGCATTAAGAAGCCATTAGAGTTTATTAAATAGGGGAGTGACATGGTCAGACCTGCCCTTAAGGTAAATCACTTTGGCAACTAAGAGGAGGATGGATTGGAGTGGGGAGATGCTTGAAGCATTGTGATAGCCTGGGCACAAGGTGATGAGGCCCTGAACTGAGATGGTGGCTGTATGAGTAAAGATTTGGCAATTGACTAGATATGTGGGGTAAAGAAGAGTGAGGAGTTGAGAATACTACCATAGTTGTGAACCCAGGAGACTAGAAGGATGGCAGTCCCCTTGAGAGAAATAGGGAAATTGGTTGACAAGTAGGGTTTCAGGAGAAACATAATGAACTCTGTTTTCAACTTGTTGAATTTGAGATGTTTAAGCAACGTCCAGTTTGAAATTTCCAATAGACAGTTGGTGATGATGGCTTGGAACTCATGAGACTGATGCAGGTTAGATACATAGATCAGAAAACCATCTTAGTAGACATGATCATTCAACCCATGGGAGCTGACGAGGTCACCAAGACAGAAAATGTATAGAGAAAAGAGGGTCCAGGAAAGAGACTTGGGGCACAGACACAGATGGGGATGTGTGATGTGGAAGATGAGTTAGCTAAGGAGTCTAAAAGTCAGGTAAGTAGAAGAACCAAGATAAAGGAATATCATGAAGACCCAGAGAGAAGCAAATATCCAGAAAGACAGGGTGATCAAGAGTATAAATAATTATCCAGGGTTCAAGATGGATGAGGTCTGAGAAAAGACCGTAAGATTCGACCATCAAGAGATTATTAGTGACTTTGGAGAGAACAGTTTCAGTTGAATAAGAAGCTCAGAAACCAGATTGCAAAGAGTTGAGAAATGAGTTGGAAGAAAAAAAAAAAGAAAAAGAAAAAGAGGAGGCAGTGAGTGTTGACAGCTTTTTCTGCGAGTTTGGCTGAGAAAAGAAGGAACAATATAGAGCAATAGCTGGAGGGGATGGCAGGGTCTAGTGAAGACTTTTTAAGGATGAGGGTCATAGGCATGTTTGAACGCAATAGGGAAGTAGCCAGTAATTAGGGAGAGGTTGAAGATTAGACTGGGGAATATTGAAGGGACAATCTGATGGGGAAGATGTTTTTGTTTGGGAAGGCTCAATGAGAGGCAGAGGGGGGAGGGTGTGTATTTCCAGAAATGACTATGAAGTAAGACCAAAAAGTGAATAAAATTTATCTTTAAAATAAATAAAATAAAATGGGAGGGTTCGATTAGAATCTGATGATTGCTAAGGGCTCTTTCAGCTCTAAATGACAGAACTGTCGTCGTTTCTTTTAGAATAGGAGTTCTTCACCTTTTTCGTATCATGGACCCCCTTGACAGTCTGATGAAAACTATAGACCCCTTCTCAAAAGGAATGCTTTTAAATAATTGAAAGAAACGCTCAATTTCAGTTAAAGGCTAGTGAAAATAAAGATGTCATTTTTTCCCATCTCAAGTTTTCAGATTCACCGAAATGTATCCATAGACACCTTGGGGATCCATGAATCCCAAGTTAAGAAACCTAACTTTAAAGGCTCTTCTTGGTTGGCAGAGAAAGAGAGCAGATGGTGAGTTCGAATCCCTTGATCATCGATGATTCTGGATTACTTGGGGTTCTGGATTGCCTGGGGTTCTGGATTACCTAGGGTTCTGGAATACCTGTAAAAGAAGGTACCTGTGAAAACAGCAATGTACTGCTCTCAATGTCCCCAGGGCCATTGGAAACCCAGTGGAAATATGAATTCCACAAGTAGTTTTTTTCTTCTTCTTATAAATGAGCTTGGGGGGCAGGGCAGGGAAGGGAAGGGAAGAGAAACCACCCACAGGGATGAGCCCAGTGTCCTAGATGTAGGGATGGCTTGCTTTTCTTCATGCATAGCACCATTGCAGATCCAGCTCCAGTTTGGCCTTATTGCCATTGTTTACCATCTATTGCTTTAAAGCATCATCCATTACAGGGAGAGCCCTGGCAGCTGGGGCCCCCAGAGAATAAAGAAGAGTAAATTGAATCGATCTAGCCTGTCCTGATAGAGTGCATTATGCCATGTACGTATTTTTTTTCAAGCAATGCAGGAAAAACAGAGCCCTCAGATGCTGGTGAATAATTATTCCCATTAAAAGGGGCTGCTTCTATTAGAGGGGGCTGCCTGCACTAATGATAATTCTCCTGAGAGGACAGCTGCATTAAAGAGATATTTCACAGCCGCCCGGGCAGTCTAGCGACGTGATATAAAGATTCCAGGCTGACAGCACTTTATCTGGCCCAATTATAGCCATCCTGGGGTGTCTGCTGGCTGAATTCCAAGCACATCCTGTTCTCCAGAATGACCCATATCGGAGGAAAACGGCACTTTACACCCTAGGAGGAGACCAGCTCTCAGACTATGCTTGGGCCTGGAAGTCCTAGCCATGGCTGGCCCCACCAAATCCCGGAGGGCAAGGTCTTCGTGCTGCAATGCCCAGCACAGGACTGCTCAGAGGGTGCTGGGGTCTGGATCTGGAAGAGACCTTGGAGGCCATTTAGTATCACTTCCTAGTGTACAGATGAAGAATCTGAGGCCCAGGGAGATTAAGTGATTTACCCAAGACTGCTCAGGTAATACATGTCAAAAGTGGCATTCGGACCCCGATCTTCTAACTCTCGAGGGAGAGCCGTTGTTTTCTCCTCACGCATACTACTTTCTGTAACAAGTTGTTGTTGAATATATGAAAGAATGAAAGGACAAGTATGTTGAATCCTGCCTGACAGTTCTGGCTTGTGTGATTCTGAGAAAGTCATTTAATCTTTGTCAGCTTCCCTTTTCTCATCTGGAAAATGGGGATGAGAATAGAACTCACCTCACAGGGTCACTGTGGAGATCCAAACATCAAGCGATGTAATACATGAAAATCTCTTTGCAAACTTTAAATGGTTATATCAATGCGAGCTATTATGATTGCTGTTATTTTTTTTCCATTTTGTTTAATGAGGTTCAGATAAAACCAGTCCTAGGATACGTCATTATTTTACCATTATTCTTTTATATTCAACATTCAGTGGAATATTGGACCAGTGAATAGAAAATCTGTGTTCTGTAATTGAATAAAAGTATTGGGACATAAACTTATTCTCTGTAGGCTCCCAGAGAGCGTCCTTGGTACAACTCCAGTAGTAGTGGGGATGATGGGGCTGACATGTACCACACACATCCTGTTCCCACACGATATTGATTTCTTCTCTTGCGTCTCTATATTTTGAAAGCTTTTCATTCCACGTAATTGGAAGTTATGCATATTTAGCATAACTAAACATCTCTTTTAAATGTTATTAATTTGTGTATTTTAAATAATCTTATGTTGATTTTAATTAATTAAATATTGATTTAATTAATTATTATTTTTACTGTTATGTTGAAAGACTCAGCTCTTAATTTGTTACGTGACTCTAAACAACGGAACAGAGGTTCTAAAGGATGGAATAAAGGGGGGGAAGAGTAGGCTACAGATTCTGAAGGAGCAGGGTTAAGAGGATGAGTCAGAGTGAGGAGTGGATAGCAGGCAATTCTGAAATACAGGAGTAAGGAGAAGTTGTTGTTCAGTTGTTTCAGTCATGTCCAACTCTTCATGACCCCATTTGGAGTTTTCTTGGCAAAGATACTGGGGTGGTTTGCCATTTTTTTTCTCCAGCTCATTTTACAGATAAC
This sequence comes from Vombatus ursinus, assembly GCF_900497805.2. Classification (NCBI taxonomy): domain Eukaryota; kingdom Metazoa; phylum Chordata; class Mammalia; order Diprotodontia; family Vombatidae; genus Vombatus; species Vombatus ursinus. Next base: position 28,662,925 of record NW_020954546.1, read on the forward strand.
AAAACTGAGGGTAAAGTGACTTGCCCAGAGTCACACAGCTAGTAAGTGTCTGAGGCCAGATTTGAACTCGGGTCTTCCTGACTCCAGGGCCTATACTCTATCCACTATGGTGCCACCTAGCTGCCCTTATAGAGAGGAGGGGTTAGGAATTTGCTAATCATGGAGCTAAGATGTCTGAACATTTAACTGGGGTTGTTTTTACCTTGAGGGCTCCATGATGGAGGACACAGTCAGTTCTTTCTTAGCACATCCTCACTACTGGGCAGCATTTGTCCTCCTGAGGGCAAATTAGGGAAGTCCTCTACCTAAAAGTGTAATAGGCTACCTCAGGCGGTAGTGAGTTTCCTGTCCTTGGAGGTCTTCTAGCAAATGCTAAATGATCACCTGTCTGATAGGTTGCAGAGAGCGTCATGCCTGCTCTGGTTGGACGAGGAGGTCTCTGAGCTCCCTTCCACTCTGATATTTAAGTCACTGATCCTTGCTGGGCCTCAGTTCTCTAATCTACAAAATGGGGGCTGTGCAGGGGGTTGGATATGATGTAATCTTGAAATTCCTGTCATCTCAGTGGCTCTGTAGTATAACAGCTAACATTTATATAGCATCTATAACGTGTCAGACACTGTGCTAAGCACTTTACAATCGTCCTCACAACAACTTTGACAGGTATTACTATCCCTGTTTTACAGATGAGGAAACTGAGGCAGGTACCAGTGAAGTGACTTGCCCAGGGTCACACAGCTAGTAAGTGTCTGAAGCTGGATTGGAACTCAAGTCTTCTTGGCTCCAGGCCCAGGGCTTTGTGCATCATGGCACCACATAGCTGCTGCCATAGGGCCACACAGCATCCACAGTGTGTACAAGAGTATGTTGGATACCAAAGTTTCAGGACCATCCATCAGAAGAGATAAGGCAAACACGTAACAAGAGAAATAGAATTAATTTTTATTGAGTATTTATCATGTGTGATAAATGTAGAGAAATGCAGTACTCTCCAGCCTTATCATCAGAACAACCTGGGCTCAGTCTTGCCTTTGACCGGATATTCATACTCAACATCATTCTTGACTCTTTACTCTCACTTATCCCACGTAGCCAATCAGTTGCCAGATCTCAAGCCATTTCTACCTGCACAGAATTTTTTTTGGCGGGGAAAGGCACTTGGGGTTAAGTGACTTGCCCGGGGTCACACAGCTGGTAAGTGTTATGTGTCTAAGGCCAGATGTGAACTCAGGTCCTCCTGACTCCAAGGCCAGAGCTCTATCCACTGCAGCACCTAGCTGCCCCCTGCACGAAATTTATTGCATGTTCTCCCCATCTCTACATTCATACAACCACCAATCTAGTCCATGCTCTCATCACCTCTCACCTGGACTATTGCAATAGCTTCTGAATTACTGTCCCTACCTCCATCCTCTCCCCTCTCCAATCCATCCTCCCCATAGGTGCCAAAGTGATTTTCCTGAAGCACGGGCCTGACCATGTCAGCCCCCACCCTTATCAACTCTAGTGGGTCCCTAGTGGTTCTAGGATCTAATAGGGGGCCATCTCTAGTCCTCCTGATCCATATCTGGTCACCAGACCCAGATGGCTCCAGAGGAGAAAGTGAGGCTGGTGACTTTGCATAGCCCTTCCCTACTTAAATCCAATTCACTTGCAAGTAATGACATCACCTCCCTGATGTCTTGGTCCTCTTGGAGAACAAAGGACAAAAAAACTACAGGATCTAAAAGAAACTCCTCTGTTTGACACTCAAAGCCCTTCACAATCTGGCCCCAAACTACCTTTCTGGGCTGATTATACGTTATTCCCCTCTAAGAAAATGATTATTAATAACCATTGATTTGGAGAGATCCAGAGTTCCCCCTTTTTCTAAAGTCCTCATTTCAAAGCTCAGACCCCACTCAATCTTACAAAGAATTTAATCCAAGGTGGGGAAGCCCCCATGTTTGGGTGGGGATAAATTCTTGGATTAGATTGCCCAAGGCTGGGCAGTAGAAGAAAATGACATATTCAAAGTTACATTCCCCCAGGACCTCATTGTAATATTCATTCTCTCATTAATTGTTAACCAACCAGAGTTGATTTCCACCCTCAGGAATACCTACTCTTCCAATGGTGTATAAATTGTGAGCCCACTGCCCATGATTGGTCTTTGTATTCGAGAGTATCACTGACCCTTTTATTAATAAAATGCTGGCATTATTAATAAAATGATTAATTACCCAGGAATTATGTCTCTTGAACTTTTTAAACATCACACCTCTGTGTCCTCCATGTTAAGCTAAATTAGACTTCTTACTGGTTCGCCCGCATAAGACACTCCTCTAGACCTTTGCATTTTCTGTCCCTCATGGACTAGTCATTTCAGTCTTTCAGAATCCCAGAGCCCCAAAGACTCAGGCAAGGCCAACACTTAGGAAATGTATGTTTTAGAGCTTAGAATGCCTCCCATGCAAAGCTGTAAGTAGAAAAGTTAATGTGTAGCAGCAATGAAGGACTACGCTGATTTTCTAGAACACATTGACTCGCTGACCCAGTTCACCCCCTTCATCATCATCTTTCATTACCAGACTCTAACAGCGTTAACATGTAAGCTCCTTTAGGGCAGAGAGCCCTACTCCATTTTTGTTTTCTATCCTCAGCACTTTGTCCAGTGCCTAGCACATAGTAGGTGCTTAGTAAATGCTTGTTGCCTCATTTCATACAAGTCTTCCCATGCTTGTCTGAATTCTTCCTGTTCATTATTTCTTAACGGTACCATGGTATTCCATTCCATTCATGTACTACAATTGGCTTTACCATTCCTCAATCAGTCCATTCCACTGTTTGGCCAGCTCTAATTATTAGGATTTTTTTCCTGAAATCAAGCCGAAATTTTCCACCTTGCAACTTCTGCTCATTGCTCTGAGTTTTTTCTTCTTGGACATAGAAAAAGTCGTTTCTCTCTTCCATAGGTTTTTTGTTGTTCAGTCCTTTCAGTCACGTTTGATTCTTCATGACCCTATTCGGGATTTTCTTGGCAGAGAGACTGGAGTGGTTTGCCATTTCCTTCCCCAGCTCATCCTACAGATAAGGAAACTGAGGTAAACAGGGTTAAGTGACTTGCTCAGGGTCACAAGCTAGTGTTTGAAGCTGGATTTGAACTCAGGTCTTCCTAATTCCAGGTCTGATGCTCTATCCACCATGCCACCTAGTAGCCTCTTGCATGGGATAGCACTTCAATAATAATGACAACAACAACTAGGATTTATATAACTCCTTAAGGTTTGCAAAGCACTTTACAAATATTACAAATATCTGCTTAACAATTTTATAATTTTTTTTTACAAATTTTACAAATGTCTTCCTAACAATCCTGGGAGGTATCCCCATTTTACAAATGAGGAAATTGAGGCAGAGATTAAGTGACTTGCCCAGGATCCCACAGCTAATAAATGTCCAAGGCAAAATCTGAACACAAGTCTTCCTGACTCCATTTCTGACATCCTATCCACTGTGCCACCTAATTGTCTTCAAATAAGGCTAAGGAGGACAGAGCCTAGAAATGCAGGGCAGGGGTCATCCACTCTACCCCTCCCCCTTTGTGGTATTGCAAAGTTACTTCACTAAATCTTTTCTTCTCCAATCTAAACATCCCCAGTTCCTTATCCCAAGCTTCAGATGGAGGGAAGCCAAGGTGCTTCACCATCCTCTCCTCTGGATACACTCTAGCTTGTCAATGGCGCTCTTGAAATGGAGGACCCAGAACTGAACAAGAGATTGCAAATATGGTCTGACCAGACAGAGCACAGTGAACTACCTCCTCCCGATGGAAGGACCATCTCAGTGCTACACCACTACCCCCAGAATGTTCAGAGACCTAGAAGAAATGCTTCTCGTCCCCTCTTCCCAATACATTGGGTAGGTTCTCTATGATGGATAACTGGGAGGGCATAAACAATGAATCACACAGATGGATGAAAAAGCCAGGATGGGTCACAGTCTATACCAATGGAAGAAATATCCATATGGGTGAGAGTTAGAGCTTCAAAAGAGGATTAAAATAAGAAAGACTGCGTATGCTAGGTAAACTCTAAGGAAAGAAAGATCATTTTCAAATGGAATTGGGAAGGCTTAATTATAAGGAGGCAGCATGGTATGAATATTAGTTTTAAAGTCAGGACACCTGGGTTCAAATCCCAACTCTGACATTTACTAGTCCTGTGGTCCTGGGCAAGTCATTTTGTTCCTACGAGCCTCAGTTTCCTTATCTGTAAGATGGGGATAAGACACACACTACCTACATTACAGGGCTATTGTGAAAAAAAAAAAGTTCTTTGTAAAACGCCATAGTAATAGGAGTTATTATTATCTTTGGCCTAGTCTGCACCCCCAGCAACCCTGACAGGATTCCAGGCCAAAAGCCCCAAATTTACAGAGTGTCTATTGAGCATGTAAAATTCTATCTTCCCAAATACCTTTCCTTTCTTGGCCATTTGGGTTAGCAGACAATGAACTCATCCAAGCTAACTATAGCAACGCTCCCCTAACCCAGGAACCAGATGGCCGGAAGCCTGAGCGGGCAGCATACCCAACCAAAAGGGACCCAAAGAGCCTCCAAGTGAGAGAACTGATGAAAATAGCCCTCAGAGAGAGACATTACAGGAGACTTGCCAAGAAGGAGGGCACTATTATTGGCTGTCAACAGTCTTAAAAGACATGGCCCACTATATTCCCTCCAGCACCATCATCCAAGTGGCAGGCCATGGAGATAACAAGATGGGAACAGATTGGAAAAATAAAGGAAAAAGAAGCAGATTATTTTTTAAAAGAGATGAGAGAATGCTGAACACATCCATGATGTGCAATGAAAACAACAGCAAATAGAACCAGAATCAGAGGCCTTGGGCCAGTCATTTTATGGGGATCTCAGAGTTGGAAGAGAAATCGAGGACCATCTAATCCAAACCACACTGAACAAAAATACACACAACCTCATTATACCTCAGGACAATTCTCATGTCTAGGAAGTATTTTCCCTATATCAAGCCAAAATCTGCCTCTGTATAATTTTCACCCTCTGCTTCCATGTCTTGGCCCCTCTCTGGCACCAGGGGAAATAATTCCAAAGACTTTTCCACATAGCTCTTCAAATACCGGAAGACAGCTTTCACGGCCGCTTCTCCCCCCAAAGCTACTTCATTTGGTCCTCACAGCAACCATATGAGGTAGGTGCTATGATTATTCCCTCCCACCTCACCACCTCCCAAAAAGAGAAATAGATCAAATAATGATCAAGTAATTCAAAGAGAAACAACAGATAGCTCTTCTATCTAGCCCAGGATGGTGCAAAAAGACAACTCCCAGAGTCTGGAGGCTCTGGGAGAGGGCTCCTGCCGGATAGACCAGCACAAACTGGATTAAATGGAGCTTTAATCTCCCCGTGCTGCAACCAAGGATGCTCTAGCGCAAATTCTTAACTTGGGGTCTGTGAATGTTTTTTCAATGTTTTGATAACTCTCTATGTAGAGTTATACAGCCTGGGCAGAGGTAATGAGACAGGAGATATGACTGTTACGTGTGGGAAATTAACAAGCAACACCACACACATTAAGTGCTTACCATGCGCTAGGCACTGTGCTAAGAGATTGCAATGTGAATTTAAGCAAAAAGGAAGACAGTTCTTGCCCTCAAGAAGCTTACTTTCTAATGAAGATGAAAAACAACTAAAAGGCCAGTTTGGCTGGATCATGGTGTGGTTGAAAGGGAGTAGTATAAAATAAAGCAGGAGAGGGGCGTTTCAGCTAGGTTGTGAATATGCCGATCATCCTGAAAGGAAGGACAGTCCAGTGGAAAGAGTCTTAGTTTTGGAGGCACAGTGCCTGGCTTCAAATCTCTCTTCTAGACCTTACTACCTGTGTGATTGGACAAGTTATTCAACATCCCCAGGCCTCAGTTTCCTCATCCGTAAAACGAAGGAGTCAGACAAAAAACCTTCCAGCTCGAGATCTACGAGCCTATGGTCATTGACCTTTAGGCTCTGCCAGCCACACAGTTCCTCAGGCATCCATCCATTCAGGCCCCTGAAAGACAGAACAGCACACGTGAAAGTTAAGGGAAACTTAGCTCTGGACACAATTACAGGCTTGGTCCAAGTGGTCACACAGGATAGGGCTAACTCTGAGTTATCCTAAAGGTCTTTAGAACCTCTTTCCAAATTCAATCAGACACCTTTCATATGCAGCAATTCATATGAAGTTGCTAGAATTCCTTCAGTGGCAGAATTCCAATCCCTTCTGTCTGCCTCTGGGAGAAGGGCCCTAGTCTGTGATGAAACCGCCAAGGACACCCTCCAACCCAAGGTTCCCAAGATTATTCTTGGGCCCATTCCACTGCCACTGTTCAACAGGTCAAGGGGTTCTCGCCAGACCATGACCTTGGGTCCATGGTCCACTGCTTTTCTTATCTTTCATGGCCCCTAGTGGCAGCAAATCATTTAACTATAAATCTCCCAGGCAGCTGTTCAGAGTTATTTGAATCTAAATGTATTATTTAAATTTGAATTTTGGTTAAATCTAAATTTATTTGCATGTGTATTATACATGTTACATATTTACTTTAAGCCGCCTTAATTTTAGTATGAAAAACCCAAGGGAGTCAGGTTTTCTGTGCATATTTCAGTTTTTCAGATTCGAAGATCTTACTTGACATAATAGGGAAGCAACTGGGTTTGGGTTTTCACTGAGTTTGGAACCAAAGCATTCCAAATGGTTTTTTGGGGTGGTTGTTGGGGCAGTAGGGACAAGCTGGGAGTCATTCTCATCTCAGGCTTGCATGGATCACCTGGGCCCTGGGAAGTGTCTAGTATTTAACCTTAAGCTGGAGAAAACCTTCACAAAGTAAACACCACCTGAGCTCAAACCCCAAGTCCACTTGGCAGTCAGTCAGCCAATGAGCATCTAGTAACCTCACTCTATGCCAGGCACTGTACTAAGCATGAGTATATCAGAAGAAGAAGAAGAAGAAGAAGAAGAAGAAGAAGAAGAAGAAGAAGAAGAAGAAGAAGAAGAAGAAGAAGAAGAAGAAGGAGAAGGAGAAGGAGAAGGAGGAGGAGGAGAAGGAGAAGGAGAAGGAGAAGGAGAAGGAGAAGGAGAAGGAGAAGGAGAAGGAGAAGGAGAAGGAGAAGGAGAAGGAGAAGGAGAAGGAGAAGGAGAAGGAGAAGGAGAAGGAGAAGCAGGAGAAGAAAAGAAAAGAACAAGAAATAGAGAAAAAGAAAGAAAAACAGTCTCTACCCTAGAGATTTCACATTCTAAATTAAGTACAAAAAAAGCAACACTACAACATTTCAATTTAATTTAAATCAGCTGAAATGGAAACCCCACTATTCTGCAATATATGAACTGTATTCTATACAATTCAATCAGACCAGAATTTATTAAGCACTTACTGAGCAAAATTTGGGGCATCTAGGTGGGCACTGAAGAGAAAACAAGGCTTAGAATCAGGAAGACTCATCTTCCTGAGTTCAAATCTGACCTCAGACACTTACTAGCTGTGTGACCCTGGACAAGTCACTTAACCCTGTTTGCCTCAGTTTCATTATCTGTAAAATGAGCTGGAGAAAGAAATGGCAAACCACTCCAGTATCTCTGCAAAGAAAACCCCAAAATGGTATCACAAAGAGTAACCTGACTGAAAAATGACCGAACAAAATGCAAAATTTAAAAAAAAATTTAAACATACAACTTAATAATCTCTGCACTCGGGGAACTCACATTCATCTAACAGAACTTAGTTTGACTAATTGATGAGGCATTCATTTCTGCTACTAAAATTTACTAAAGATGAGAGGGGGTGGTGAATAAGTGAAATATAGCAAGATATAGCAGTTTCCAGCAGAGCCAGGTCAATGCTGAAAGGCACACCAAGACTTGCTTCCCAGCCATTGTCTAAGAGTGCCGGTGCTCCCTTAGTTGCTAGTAGATTCTGCTCATCGTTGCATCCAATTGGATGAAAAGGAGACTTGGAGGGAGCGCAGTCTAAGCTATCCCACATCAGAAGGTACGCTCATGAGCCGGACAACTGGAGTGACAGGGCACCTCCCACCACTGACTAGCAGCACGTTTCCCATTGCTCTTCACCTCCTAGCAGCCCTCTAGATGGGCATCTGCTCCAGGGACACGGCAATTGGCGGGTTCGAAAGACAGGATCATTCCTTTGGCTCTTGCTGGCTGAGCATCTTTAACCTTATTTCCTCCGTAAAATTCTCCTATCTAATAATGACCGCCTTCCAGAACTATTGATTTGATTGTGATCCTGTTAAACTCCAACACCCTCTCCCAGCTCCCAGGGCTAACAAAAGTCCTGGTTTACAAGGAGCAGACTCCCAGAACCAGTTCCTTGGGGATAGGAACAGGAAGAGACAGTGTGAGAATAGTCATGGCAACCAGGGGCCTTTGTGTGTGTGTGTGTGTGTGTGTGCGTGTGTGTGTGTGTGTGTGTGTGTGTCTCTTTGTTTCTCTGTCTCTGTCTGTCTCTGTCTCTTTCTCTCTGTGTGTGTCTCTCTGTCTGTCTGTCTCTGTGTGTGTCTCTCTCTCCCACTCCCTCTGTCTCTCTCTCTCCCTCTCTCTCTGTCTCTGTTTCTGTGTGTCTCTCTCTGTCTCTCTCTTTGTCTCTGTCTCTCCCTCCTTCCCTCCTTCCCTTCCTCTCTCTGTCTCTCTATCTTTCTCTTTCTGTCTCTCTGTCTCTCTCTGTCTCTTTGTGTCTCCCTCTCTCCTGTTTTTTTTAAATGATCCCATGCCAACAAACCATAATCACTCTTTATTGTTTCAGTCCCTTGAACCCAGGACCCAGAAAGCTTTGAGTCCTAACTCTGCCATTCCCCACCTATGTGACCTTAAGCAAGTCACTCCTCACTGTAAAATGGGGCTAATCATAGCACCCACCTCATAGGGCTGTTGTGAGGACCAAATGAGATAGCATAGGCAAAGTGCTCTTAAAGCTCTCTATGTATGCTAGCTGTTAACATTATATGTCAGTTGACTGGACTCCTGTATGATCTTTCACATTAACTAGAAGATAGGAGGCCTGTAATAAATGCTTGATGGATTGACTGATGTGTCCTTGTGTCCTTTTGGTGTATAGCGTTGGTGATCAAGGAACCCTGTGACTGGATTTAAGGTGTGTGCAGGTGTGTATTAGGTAAATTGCTTAAGATCTAGAATTGGGTGTACTTATGAATAACCAGATTTTTTTTAATTGGAAAAAAAAATGAGGGTCAGCTAGGTGGCGCAGTGGATAGAGCACTGACTCTAGAATCAGGAGGACCTGAGTTCAAATCAGACCTCAGACACTTGATACTTACTAGCTGTGTGACCCTGGGCAAATCACTTAACCCCATTGCCTAGCTGACAGAAAGAAAGAAAGAAAGAGAGAAAGAGAGAAAGAAAGAAAGAAAGAAAGAGAGAGAGAGAGAGAAAGAAAGAAAGAAAGAAAGAAAGAAAGAAAGAAAGAAAGAAAGAAAGAAAGAAAGAAAGAAAGAAAGAAAGAAAGAAAGAAAGAAAGAAAAGAAAGAAAGAAAAGAAAAGAAAATCAGGCTCTAAATGAGCTCCACACAGGTGCGGTGATGCTTCTCTGAGTGATTGACCCAAAATCTGCAAAGAATTTGATCAGCTCTTCTTTCCAAAGCTTGATGTCACATGACATGGATGAAGCAATATTGTAGTCATCCATTGACATTTTCCTAGACTCACCCTTTTCAAGTCCTGTACAAATTGAGACTTCTTCTCTTTGAAATTAGCATGATTTTCTTAAATTCCTCCTCTTTGCTTTTCACTAAAGAAAGTTTTGAGTCTGTTTCGTAAGATGGTTTCTGGGCTATTTGATTGCTTTCAGACACACTATCAGTCCAGGCTGCAGGGCAGTATTTATTCTATTAGGTCCCGATTTGCCCCCAGATTTCAGTCAATGTTTTCTCACCTCCACCCAAAAGTGCTGTACAGTAGTTGCTGGCTTGTCTTTAGCATGGCTGTACCTGAAATTAAATGCTACACTCACCAGTTAGTGGGCCAGGAGGGACTTAGTCTATAACACACTTAACAGAAGAGAAAATTGAGAGCCATGAGAATGCTTAACCTAAAGAATCTATCTAGCTATCTTGCTTGGCAGCACATATACTGAAATTGGAATGGCACAGAGAAAATTAACATAGCCCCTGTGCAAGAATGACACAAAGATTTGTGGAAAGTTCCAAATATTTTCCCAAAAAAATAATTATGAAACATGCTATCTACCTCAGATAGAGAACTGATGGACCCAGAGTATAAATTGAAGCACTTTTTCTCTTTCTTTTTCATCTTCCCTCTCTCCCTCCCTCTCTCCCTCCTTCCTTAAGTCCACAATTGACTCCTCTCTGCTCTAAAAGGCCATGATCCTTGAAGCTACTTTCTTCTTCCAGTGATTGTCTCTTTATATCTCTGTCCAGAATGCAAAAAGTTTTGCAAAATTAATTGACGGGAAAAAAAATCTAATGTAATAGGGTAACATCAAAGAAGTAAAGGGTGGGGAAGCTGTCTCTTCTTCTTTGGAGTCAAGTTTGGCCATTTAAATTTTGAAGCATTCAATTTTGATTATTTTGTTGTTGTTTTTTCCACTTATGTTATTGCCATATGATTGTTAATAGCTTGCAATTTTTCTTTTGAGAACTCTTTGTTCATGTCTTTTAACCAAGTCTACTCTTTGTTTAAAGGTCAGGCATTGCTGGCCTCCCACTAGCCCTGTGAACTGCCTATGGGGCTCTGAGAATGGACGGGAAGTCCTTGTGGCTGATGACAGAACTCAGACTCCTTCGAAGGCAATCTCTCTTAGTCTGCCTCTCCCCTCCCCTTTACTTTTTGCAGGAAACCCTTGAAAAGGATCTTCCATTTAGTGGCCTGACTTGCCACAGACAATGGGATATGTAGCACTCTACATACACCTAATCCATGTATGACTCCCTCATCAGTAATGGAATGTTTGTTTTCTGCTAATACAAGGATGGTAATAGGAGCAGCTAGGTGGTGCAGTGGATAGAGCACTGGCCCTGAAGTCAGGAGGACCTGAGTTCAAATTTGGCCTCAGACCGAACACTGGACATTTACTAGCTGTATGACCCTTGGCAAGTCACTTAACCTCAATTGCCTAAAAAAGGATGGTAATTTAAGAATGCCTCAAAGGACCAAGCTGCATCAATGGACATAGAGTATTTTTTTTTATCAACATGACCGAGAAAACAGAGATAGTAGGTTGAAAACTATTATTTCAAAGTAAAATTATATTTTACAATTGGTGTGCTTGTTCCTTCTAGTGTTAAAATATATTCAATTTCATTTTTTAAATGTTTTAGGGGCTCACTCTACTAGCATCTGCCATTTATTTTCTCAAAGAAAAGATTTATGAAATATAGATGTGAAGATTTTATGCAATCTACAAGTCAATGTCCTCCTTCATTCTTTATTCTTGACCTATATTTTCCAGTATATTTCTTGCCCTTCTCACCTATTTCCATATTTGAGGTGAAGTCACCAAATATCACAGTTTATGTTGATTTCATTGGGAGGGTCTCATACACTTCATCATAGACTTTCTCTTCCTCTTTATCCTCTGAAACAAATGGTTCATTGGCTACAGTTGTTTTCCTGGGGGATCTTTTGGAAAATACTCATGAGCATCACAAAAAGAGAAGTACAAATGTTCCATGAAATGATATTTCTTGTTGCTTTTGGACACAATAAAACCAGCTCCACCAATTCCTTTATCTGTCTCTCCAAAGAGAATTTAAGAGCCATCCTTCCATTTTACCACAATGTCCTTCTTTCTTCTAGTTTCATCTATAATGAGAAAGTCAAAGTCGATACAGTTTAGTAGCTCCAATGATGTATCTACGTGGCAATCACTCAATAAGTCTATCACATTTAGGAAACTAATGACTAAGTTTAAGATTACGGAGAGAGTGTCTAAAAACTGTAGTTCTCTGCACCCAGTGCCACCTTTTCTTCCATTTTACAACCATCACCGAAAAAGTGGAAAGGAATCACATAGAGTTGAATTGCATTTTGGATTTTTCTTTGTTTCATGAGTTCCCATGACCAAAGAATTCTTTACTGTCAGGTCAACCTACTCCATACTTATCTAAACTCATCCTCAAAATGTAGACCCAATCTATAGTCAAGATCACACTTGAAGCCTTTCAACATGGTAGACCCCAGTCAGAGTTTATACTCAACTGGCATTGCCTTTAAGAACTCAAGGTCACCTCCATGCCCTGATGGGGTACCCAACCAGGACTTTGCGTTCTTTCAACAAAGAACATACCGGAAATTTTTCAGTAATAATCTGTTTTATAATCAGGACTTTCTTAACCTAGTCCTTAGAACACTAGGTCCTTTCTGGTTAAGTTCTAGATACGCTTTCCTTGGTTCCAGAAACCCAACAACCTGAATCCCACGTTCAGAACTCCCCTTTCTGGATTCTCTACTCACAAGCTTCTGAATGGCTCTCAAATTCAGAGTGGATAACTCCCTTCTGAATAATGCCTAAACTAGAGGTTCTTAATATGCAGTCCATACCCTTTTCCATATTTTTATAACTGCATTTCAATATAATTTATTTTATAATTCTGTGTTATTTTATAAATTTAAAAACATTATTCTAAGAAGGGATCCATAGGCTCCAACAGATTGCCAAAAGGGTCCATGACACCTTAAAACAAGATAAAGAACCCCTGGCCTAGATGGTCTTATAATGCTGTCAAAATAAGCTTGTTCCTGATGGGGCCCATCATAGTTTTGTTCCTGAAGCAAGTAGGATGGGTCTAATGGAGATAGTGATGGACCTGTAGTCAGGGGTCCCAGGTTCAAATCCCAGCTCTGATATTTATTAGCTATTGATTATTGCTAGGTCACTTAATCTCACTGATCTCCTGTATCTCTCTTATGTATATTAGAATAGCACTTCTCAGTATTCTTGGTCTCAGAAAGCTTTTGCACTCTTAAGAATTATTAAGCACCTCCAAAGAGCTTTTGTTTATATCCATCAATATTTACTGTATTAGAAATTAGAACTAATAGCATTTTAAAATATTTATCAGTTAATTTTTAAATTGCCATAATAAGCCTAATATAATAATGTAGTATTATGTAATATTATTATACACAATAATATAATAAGCACAATAACCTAATATGTTAATATAAATATTCTTTTTATTAAAAAATAACTATTTTCAAAAACAAAAAATGTACATACTTTTGCAAATCTCTTTAATGTCTGACTTAATAAAAGTCTGCTAGATTATTATATTTGCTTCTGTATTCAGTGTTGCAATTTTTTTTGTTAAAATATATGAAGAAAATCTGGCCTCACACAGATATGTAGTCAGAGAAAGAAGTATTTGAATAAGCAGATAACATCTTAATATTATTAAGAAACTAGTTTTGACCAGGCAGACCCACTATAAGAGGCTCAGGATAGCCAGGATCACACTTTGAGACCTATTAGACTAAAAGATTGGTAAAGACCCTTCTCACTCTAAATCCTATGATCCAATCAACAAGGTTAACCTAAGGCTTTGTCCTTGTTGTTCAGTCACATCCAACTCTTTGGGACTCCATTTGACGTTCTCTTGGCAAAGATACTGGAGTGGTTTTCCCATTTCCTTCTCCAGCTCATTTTACAGATGGGGAAACTGAGGCAAACAGGGTGACATGACTTGCCTAGGGTCTTACAACTAGTAAGTGCCTGAGGCCAAATCTGAACTGAGATCTTCCTGACTCCAGGCCTGGCGCTATATCCACTGGACCACTTAGCTACCCTTATCTAAGATTAGCAAAGCTAGTCTATTTCTGAGCAACTGTAGGCCTCATGCTGAAAAAAATACAGTTACCAGTAATACTCTGCCACCTTCCTGGCCCTAGTGCTACTCCTTTGGATTAACCTATAGACCAATCAATGTGTTATTCAGAATATAAAATGTATTTACAGGAGAAATTTCATAAGAAAGTTGATCCATCACTTAACCATTTCATTCCTAATGTATTAAAAATATGATTTCTAATGTTTCCCATGTTTTGCCTGTTAAAAATAAAATACTGAGATTTCTAGAAATGACAGCCTCTAAGGTCCTTCCTGTCCTTAATGACGCTATGATAGCATAAGGGCAATGACATCATGATCACGAAAGTGGTGGCTATGGATGATTGATGATGACTGATGATGATTGGTGATGAAAAACTTGTAGATCTTGAAGGAAGATGTCCCCCAAAATGCACTGGGTCAAACCTCCATAAACAAACATAACAAGGGGAAGGGGGAGGGGAGGAAACAAGGATTTGTTAAGCACCTACTATGCACCAGGCACCGTGCTAGATGTAATTTGTGATTACAAATATCATCTCATTTGAGCCTTACAGCAACCTTGGGATATAAAGATTCTCCCTGCTTTACAGTTGAGAAAACTGAGGCAGACAGCGGTTAAGGGACTTGCCCAGAGTCACACAGCTAGTAAGTGTCTGAGGCTAGATTTAAACTCAGGTCTTCCTGACTCCAGGCCTAGTGCTCCCAGCTGCATCTAAGTGAGATACAAGTGAGATAGAACAATGGGATAAAATTAACAAGGGGGTTGACATAGTACCCTATGTTAAGGATGCTGGAATCACCTATAAATGATTCAAATACTGCTAACAATAATAACTCACACTTACCTGATGTATTAAGGCTTGTGAAGCATTTTCCTCCTAAAAGCCCTATGAGGCAAGCGCTGTGAGCATCATTATTCCCATTTTATAGGTGAGAAGACTGAGACTCAGAGACAACGAGCCCTTTGCCCATGGTCATGTAAGCTAGTGAGTGTTGCAGCTGGGATCCAAACCCAAGTCTCCTGATTCCAAGTGCAATGCATTCTCCACTGTATCATATGATTTATCGGAGTCAGAGACTGCTCTAACAAGGCAAAAGACACTGGGTACATAAGCAAGGAAGAATATTTTCTGGAAGGCAAGAAGACGGCTTGGGAGAAGGCTGCTCTAGCCTCTGGTTCATTAATTAATTTTGCAGAAACATTAGCATTTGAAATAGCTTAGGAATCATTGGGGTCCATTCCAAGATATTAGAAATGGGAAGTTAGGGTATGAAAATATTGCTAAAGTCTAATTTAAATAATGCCAAATGCCCCACAACACATAAATGAAGCAATGTAATGCATGTTCCCAAATTTGTTTTTACCGTAACCCAACTAATTCTGATCCTATGACCAGGATACGGAAACTTCAGGCCCCTCCAAGCCCATCTCTCCCCTGTTAATCTCTCAGCATCAGGTGAAATCCCTGGTTCCCACGATGACTCCCTCACCAATATGTCTAGGAGCCAGCAAGGGCAGGAGTGTGCTGGAATGTTTAACAACAAGCTTTCTAAAATGAAAAATGTACCCATGATGTAGTTTTAAGCATAATCTGCATTATTAAGGTTTTCTCTCTTTCTTAAATTTAGATGAGAAGCAAAGCAATAAACCAAGCCCTAATTTGTAGCATTTGTAGATTTTCAAGGTGAAAATGCTCACACTGAAATCTAACAATCAGCTCCCTTGAGACAGTTTGTGCTTTGACTCCAGCACACCTCTGCTTAAGGAGGAAATCATTTGATGAAGGAGGCGGCGCTCACTGGCCTGCATCATGGGTGGATGTATTTCTTAAGTAGATAAGGATACTTCCTTTTTCCTGGGTATCTTCCCTTGATAGTGGTAAAGTGAATCTCAGAGGCACATTTTCTGACAAGAACTGACTTTCCCTATTCTGGGGTCAGTTCTCATCAGGGGCTATCACCCCTAGCTAACCAGTTGGCCAGTTCCTTCTTATTACCCTCAAACACAGAATAGAAGATTCCAGGATCTCCATTATGAGCTAAGGACATACACTCCTCTTAGACCTGAGAAGTAGATGCAGAGACTCATCCAAGGGACCAGTAGAGAAAGGGATCCCAGACACAGACACAGCCATCTCTCCCACCCTCTGCCCTCTCTAGGTGAAGTAGGATGTGGAAGGCTCACTAGTCCTCACAACATGCATGAAAGGTCTTAGCATCTCACTGGTTTCCCAGAGAGAATGAGATGGAAGCCAAACACACGTAGGGTTCAGATAGTCCCTTCCATGAGCCTAGCAAACCAAATCACACGGGCTTTGTTAAAGGTGTTCTCCCTTCAGCCATGCCCAGGCTTTAAGCCTCCACGGGGCCATGTCTTCCTCTTTACTTGTCAAAGCCTCTGGACTAGTTGTATTCTTGTGGTTTGGAGGTTTGATTTTGTTTTTTGCCTTTCTTTGTATTCCCAGCACTTAACACAGTGCCTGGTACATAGTTAGCAACTTAATAAATGCTCGTTAACTGAATGAAGATTCTAAATAATGGGTGTAGTGAGTGGGGGACATTCCTAGCACAGGGAATAGACTACTTATGAAAAAGTCCAGAGATAGGAGATGGAATGCTACGTATGAGAAACAGCAGCAAGGCCAGTTTGGCTGAACAGCCAAGAGTGTCAAAGGTATACTGAGGGAATAAAACATGAAGAGTCCGTGTTGGAGGGACTATGGAAAGACAGCCTCTGGAATAAACTGTTGGTGGAGCTGTGAATTGGGTCAAAAATTGTAGAAAACATTTTGTAGTTGTTTAAGAAAAGTCATTAAATTTGTTATATTCTTCGACCCCAAGACCTCGTTTACTGTTCAGTCATGTCCAACTTTTCCGTGATCTCATTTGGAGTTCTTCTGGCAGAGATACTGGAGTGGTTTGCCATTTCCTTCTCCAGTTCATTTTACAGATGAGGAAACTGAGGCAAACAGAGTGAAGTGACTTTGCCCAGGGTCACACAGCTAGTAAGTGTCTGAGGCTAGACTGGAACTCAGAGGGATGAGTCTTCTGACTCCATATCCAGCATTCTATACACTTCGCCACCTACCTGCCAAAGAGCCCACCACTGGGCTTTTAAACTAAGAAGGCCAAAGACAGAAAGACCCCACATATAACTAAATTTCCCTGTCTGTGGTAGCAAAATGTTAGAATCAAGGTGAGTGCCCACTGTTTGGGTAATGGCTAAACAAATTGTGGGGTACATGAACTTCCCCCAGGCTTTTACTGTGAAAGAAAAACAACAGTTTCCAGTCCCTATCCTTAAATAAATAGCAATAAGACAGAGAGGCAGCACAGCCCAATGGACAAAGAACTGGTCTCAAAGCCAGAAAGATCTGGGTTCACATCCCATCTCTGACACAGACTGCCCCTATGACTCTGGACAAGTCACTTACCCTTAGTGCCCCTGGGAAACTCTTTCACCCAATCCATCAGTTACAGAGAAGACACTGACTTGCATTGGTGAAGAGAATTCGCTCACCTGGAGCTCCCTATCAGTGAAATCCCAAATCTAGTCCTCATTCCTATCTTAACAGTAAAACAAAGGAGTTGAACTAAACCCCACCTCAATTTCCTTCTAAAGCCAAGCCCTTTGAATACATCTCCTAAGGCCAGAGAGGCTGTGATCAACCTTCATTGGTAGAGAGGCTCCCAAAAAGAATGAAATCATGGATCTTTTGAAGTGAGAGAATAAAAAGTTATCCCTCCAGCCACCCTCTAAAAGCTCACTGATTCTCTGAGAGGACCCTCATTCAAATCTTGTCTCTGCCGCTCACTCCCTGTAGGATTTGGGGCAAGTCACTTCCCCTCAAGAGATGTCCTAACTCATGAGCAGGCACCAACGGGACTGGAAGGGACGTCTCAGGTGCCTTCCAGGTTTGAAATTCTGGGATCCTGTAAAAAGATGAATTCCCCTGCCTACCGAATGAAATAAGAAACTGAACTTGGCTAAACGTGGCTAATCAAGCCCGAGAGGAAAATGAGCTGGATGCCGGGAGATAAAGAATTGTGGCCTTTCAAAATAAATCAGCGCTTGGATTGGGTTTGAAAAAATGTTTAAAGCCCTATAAAAAAATGAAAGGAGTCCTGGACAGAATACTCCACATACCAAGCCCAGAAGATTAGACATGTCGTAATCCCCCTGGTGATAATGAATGCAAACTTTGAGATGTATTTCTCCATTGACTCTGCATATTTCCCCAATGTGCTAGAGTCAGCCAGCCTAGAGAGAACAGGACAGCCCAAATGGATCATGGGATCAGAGCTGAAAGGAATCTCAGAGGTCATCTAGTCCAGCCTCATTTTACAGAAAAGGAAACCGAGGCTCAGAAGGTCACATAGGGAATAAGCCTTTCTTTTTGTCAGTGACCTCCTTGGCATATATGCCTTGCAATGGAATCTCTTGATCAAGGAGTATGAACCTTTAAGCCACTTTATTTACATAATTACAAATTGCTTTCCAGAACAGTTGTACTATTTGACAGTTCCACCAACTATGCATTAGTGTTCCTGTCTTTTTACAGCTCCTCCATTATAGGTCGCTTTTTCTAAATCTCTGACCATTTTTGTCTGTCCACTCTGAGCTGTCTATATCATTTGAGTACGGTGATTCAAACTGGATTCAATTCTCTAGTTGATGTTCCACTAGTGGGAGGTAGAGAGTAAATGATTTAAGGTCTTAAAGCTGAATTTACAACATGATTTAAGGTTTGCAAAGTACTACCCCATTGAAAAAACAAACAAACAAACAAACAAAATGGGGCAGCTAGGTGGCGCAGTGGATAGAGCACTGGCCCTTAAGTGAGGAAGACCTGGGTTCAAATCTGGCCTCAGACCAAACACTTGACACGTACTAGCTGTGTGACCTTGGGCAAGTCACTTAACCCAGACTGCCTCACTAAAAAAAAAAAAAAATCCCACAAACAAAGTACTACTCCATTGAAAGCCAGGCAGAAGAATTCAGACTTGATGGAGTACAGAATATCTATTCTTGCATTGACTCGTGCATCAGGCCCACTTATTAGACCCCTACAACTTCTGGTCACTATGTTGGGCACTGGTGATTAAAAAACTAAACAAACAAATGAAACAGTCCCTGCCCTCAAAGAGCATACATCCTAGAGAGCCACTGAACATTTTCAAACAACATACTGAAAGCAAGAAGGGGGGTCTCCAGCTCTGGTCTCTGTCTGTGAGACTGGGCATTTCCCTTTCGCCATTGATGAGGCTCTCAAAGGATGTTTTCCCCAGTCCATCCCACTGACTGGCTCCAGCTTGTCCTTCAATATGTTGACCCTGTGTTGTGGCTTTGGCATCAGCTTTGGAAACTAAAACTTTCAATTACTTTCTACCCCAGAGGATGTCAAAAAGGAATCATGTTCCACCAGCCACTTCTGAGCTCCCCACATTTCTGCTGCCTCTTCAGAGAAAGGATCAAAAGAATGTTCACAATAGAAGGGGAGTCAAAAAACTGGGAGGAAGAAGGAAGAAAGAAGGGGATGGCAGAGACACACAGAGAAGATAGAGAGAAAGAAAGAGAGAGGAAAGAGAAAGGGAGGAGAGAGGGGAGGGGGGAAGAAGGGGGAAGAAAGAAGGGGATGGCAGAGACACACAGAGAAGAGAGAGAGAAAGAAAGAGAGAGGAAAGAGAAAGGGAGGAGAGAGGGGAGGGGGGGAAGAAGGGGGAAGAGAGCGAGAATAAACAAATGCAAGAACCTCATTTATTTTCATCAACCAAAAGTTAGAATGAAATTACACCCTCTTCTCTCCACATTTAAAAGCACAAACAAAAAAAAGTAAAAACAAATTATATTTTATTATTTTTTGTTTATTCCCTACCCACTTCCAAAAGGATTTGAGAGGGCTTGCAAGATTCAACATAAGGCCAAAATAGGGCAATTAGGGATTATGAACAGAACAAAGACCATCTGAAAGGTGCAGAGGAAGTGGACGGCAATAGGCATCTACATGAGCTGACCGTTGCAGCTGACCACTGCAGTTAGCATCTTTGCTCTTGGGCTGCCAAGGTCAAAGGGGAAATACATTGGGTTACTTTGTTTTCATTTGCTGACGAAAGAGAGGAAATTCATCTGGAAAAGCAAGTTGTTGTTGTTGTTGTTGTTTTTTCCTGGACCAAAATCCAGCCAGCATTTGTCATGTGGGCTAACTAATTATATTGCAGCTATAGAAAATAGTCAAAGGACTTATACCAGATGGGCTGAAGGAGGGCAATACCCAGTTGAATTACATTCATATTTATTAAATATTTAACACATTAACTGATTCATAAAATCATATTGTTTTTATACCATTAAAGCTTTAGGTTGTAAAATTGTGGAAACTCAGACTTATAGAAGCATAAACTCATTGCAACTTAGAAACAAAAACTCAGGATCAGCAAATCAGAATTTTAGATCATTAGGATCATAGAATCAGATCAAGAGTTTTAGAATCTTAGGTTCACAGGATCTTAGAATCTTTGACTCATAGGATCTTTCAATCACAGAATTTGAGACCATAGAATTTTATCTTGGATAATAGAATCTTTGATTTATAAAAATCTTAGAAATTTAGGACCATGGAGTCTTTTTAGAATCTTAGAATCACAGAATCAGAAATCTTAGATTTCTTAGAATCAGAATCTTAGATTCATTAGAATCTTAGGATCATAGAATCTTCAAACAAAGAAAATCACATTCTTACAATCATAAAGAGAATCATTAAGGACCTTTCAAAGTCATCTCACCTCACCTCCTGCTTGATGCAGGAATCCTTTCTATGACGTCCCTAGGAAGTGGTCACCTAGAATCTACTTGAATAATTTCAATCTGGAGACCTCAAAACCTCCCAAGACACTTCATTCCATTGTTGGAGAGCTCTACAAGAAAGTTCTTCCACATATCGGGCAGAAATCCCACTCCCAAAAACTTCCACTTGTTGATTTTTGTTCACTGAAACAATGTCTACTCTCTTTTCATCAGATATTTGAAGACAGTTATCCATCATGTTAGTCCTGAGTCTATTTTTCTCTAGGCTAATCATTCCTAGCTCATTGGGAGAGCAGATAAGATGGCTAAGGTCCCTAAGAAACTTGGAGAACATCCACTTTGACAGAGCAAGAGAAAGAAAAGGAGCCACCCCATTTTACAGAAAAGGAGAAGTAAGACAGGTAGGAGGAGAACCAGAAGAAGGTGGTATTTCACAGAAGCCAATGGAGGCAAGAGCATCCAAAAGAAAGGAAGGGTCAACTGGGTGAGGTTCTGGAAAGAGGCCAAGGAGGAGAGTCTGAGAAGTGACCATTAAGTTTGGCTATAAGGAGACTATTAATGATCTTTGAGAGGACAATTTTAGTAGAAAAGTGACAGAATGCAAACCTTTGAGGGCAGGGACCATGCCTGGGAATATTTAATAAATGCTTCTCAATTGATTGGAAATAATAATATCTAGCAATGGATGGTGAAAAGATGGAAGAGGATTTGGGAAAGCATTCTTCACAATTCTCCCCTTTACAAGAGTGAAAGAATCTTGCCTACAAACCAAGATTTCTCTCCTTTCCCCCCACTCTGGCCAAGGAAGTAGCCACAAACTGAACATTAGGAAGGAAGCGATCAGGTCATTCAGTACTTGACCCATAGTAAGTATTTAATAAATGCTTTTCATTCATTATTCCATTCATTCGTTCCCAGCCTTTTAAATGAGCCGCTGTTTGCCAAAGGGAACCCAGTCTCAATCTTCTATCCCTTCCTAAGACAACATTTAGAGAGGAAGAGTCATAACTAAGGTGGGGAAGGGCAGCTAGGTGGTACAGTGGATAGAGCACCGGCCCTGGATTCAGGAGCACCTGAGTTCAAATCCATCCTTCAGACACATAACACTTACTAGCTGTGTGAGCCTGAGCAAGTCACTTAACCCCATTGCCTAGCAAAAAAAAACAAAAACAAAAACCCAAAACTAAGGCAGGGAGATCAGAGCTATGCCCCAAGGTGTTGAATTTAAAGGATGCCAACAATCCTATTCTTCTTTTCCAGCATAAAAAAAATAGGAAAAAAAAGCATTTATTCAGTACCTTATTCAGCAAGAATAATTCGTGTTAAAAGGGATACTGCCAAATGGTGGACTAGGACGAACTCTATCTATCCCCACCCCTCCCAGGCAGCAGCCTCCCACCAATATCCTTGGGTCTCTGCCTTCCCCTCCCATATGGGGCAATATCCTGCCCCATTCCCCAGCTGAGGACATATTTCATGTCACTCCCCCCAGAAGCTGTTTGTGGTACTTTCCCCTTGTACCAAAATTCCTAGTTACAGCTCTGGGTAGCTGGGAATGAGCTCCTCCATTCCCCATGTACGGCCATCCTTCTAGCTGGTGAGGCTTCAGAATGTGGGACCTTTGGCCAGAGTCTCTCCAGAGATACATCTGCATCTGTTATTCTTGGGCTGGAAGGTGAACACCACCCACAGCAGAGGCTTCCAGAGCTGCAGGGAGTAAGCATGCAGTATGTCTCCAAGTGAGAGCTGTCGGGACTATGGACACTGGAGCAGAGTGTACTCGCAAGATAAACAGAATTATTGCCTCCTCTTATTTCAGAGTGTGGGCTTTCTCCCCTCTGCCCAATAATCGTAGAACTACAGAATATAATGGGAAAGTATCCAAGTTTAAAGCAAAGTAGTACAGGAGAAAGAATACTGGCTTTGGAGTCAAAAGACCTGGGTTCAAATCCCATCTCTGCCTCTTACTCCTTGTGTGACTTTGGGCAAGTCACTTTTCCTCTCAGAGCCTCAGTTTCCTCATCTGTATAATGTAGGGTTTCTAAGGCCCCTTTTAGCTCTAAATCTATGATCTTATCCTCCCTAAGCCTCAATTTCCCTATCTGAAAAACGAAGAGGTTAGACTAGATCGCTTCTGAAATCTATCCCAGCCAGAAGTCTATAATCTTTTGCTTTATGAAATGGGTTTCATAAAAATTTGCCTCACAGGGTTGCCATGGGGAAAGCACTCTCTCTTAAAGTGCTATAGAAATGTGAGTTATTTTCCACTGGAGATGGCTGAGGGAGCTTGTCTAGACTTTGAGATTCAGCACAGTCAGTGGGGCACTGGGAATGCTCTCTTCCCTGAAAGCTTATTCCGAAGTGAGAGAAACTACTTAATTGCATGGGCTTGGATTGCCAGCAGCATTGTAAATCCTAAATGTGAGCCAGGTTCAACATGGGCTGCGTCTGTTTGTTTGTCAGTCTGTCTCAGATTCCTGTCCACAAGGTGCTTCCAATCTAGTTGAGGAATAAAACATCTATATCCACATGAAACAGAGGGTGGTACCAGGGTGAAAAAAGCACTGGATTGGGAACCTAAACACCTGGGCTCTAATCTTGCTTGGATCTACCACTAAGGAGCTGCATGACCTTTGGCCAGTTACTTCCCCTCTCAGCCCAGTTTTCTTTGATGCTTTCTAACTCTAAAAATGTAAGGCTGCAAGAACTAGATTGTGTGGTATCATCGAAAATGTGGAGATGAAGGCCCAGTGCCTGGGGCAGGAGTAAACAAATTGAGACATGTGAATATGATGGAATCTTCTTGTGCTATAAGAAGTAATGGACATGATGAATTCAGAGAAGCCTCGGAAGACTTATATGAACTAATGCAAAGTAAAGGGAGGAGGACCAGGAAAACAATGTATGCAATAATGACAGCAATGAAAATGGAAAAACCAGTAACAACAACAACAGAATCAAAACTGAATGCTATGAAATTGTAACAATGAAATCTAGCTCTAAAGAAGAGACATGAGAATTCTCCTTCCTCCCTTATGGGGGGGGTCAGGAGGGGGACAAAAAATATGGAATCATATCTAAAAAGATGGACAGACACGGAGACAGACAGACAGACACAGAGACAGACAGACAGACAGACAGACAGACAGATAGATAGATAGATAGATAGATAGATAGATAGATAGATAGATAGATAGATAAGTAGGTAGGTAGGTAGATAATACTGGACTTGGTCAGTGGACTTGGGCTGGTCAAGGCTTAACAACCAGTTTTCCAGGGAACATGTACACAGGGCACACTTTTAAGTTCAGTCTGCATTACTAACCTTTTCTCCATCTATTTCTTAAATCTTGATAATTGAGAAAATAATCAATCAAGCCCTGTTTTTTGGCGTTTGAAATTTCTGAGGCATAAATGCTCGTACTGAAAATTTAACTATCTGCTCTTCAGCACCCCTCTTGCCTTGACTGATGTTCTGGTTAGTTTTGCTGACCTGGTTTTTTTCTCTTTTCTTAAAATTTATTATAAGAGATAACAAATTATAAGAGAAAATACCTAGTGGCACTTCCTCTGGAAAGAGGACAGAAGGTATATGTTGGCAAATTAATTAAAGTAAAATCAAAAGATATCAATATTTTGTAAATGCCTGCCTTTCCTCACTTATAACCAATCAACCAATCAACAAGCATTTATTAAACACCAACTATGTGCCAGGCACTGTGCTAAGATATATAGACACAAAGACAAAATTAAACCGTTTCTACCCTCAAAGAGCTTACATTTCTGGGATCTAATGAATGCAAAAGCAATTTTAGAATATAAAATGCTGGACACGTGTAGGATACGATTATTTAGGGGGAATTATGGGAGGCAATTCAGTCGAGGCTTTTATAGATCTGAAATGGACCCTCCCCACCCCCCCAAAAAAGCAACCGTGAAGAGATTTTTTTAAAGCAGGCTAGAAGGAAAGGCCCTTAGCCTCCACCAATCAATTAATCAAACAAGAAACATTTAAATGCTTGCTCTATTCCACGGTGTGCTAGATCCTAGGAAATCAAGGACAAGAAAGAAAAAACCTTGACCTCAAGGAACTTACTTTCCACGAGAGGAAACAAGAGGCGCACAAACCAATATACACAATACAAATAAAGGAACCAGCAACTGGGGAAATGAGGGAAGGCTTCCCGTAGGAGCTGGTGCTTACACTGCATCTTAAGAGGAACATGAGATTCTAAGAGGTGGTGAGAGCGGTGCTGAGGGAGTGCATTCCAGGTGTGTGGGACAGCACGTGCCGGAGCAGAGAGGTGGGAGGTAGCCGGGCACATGCGAGGAAGAGCGAGCAAGGCAGTTGTTTAGGCCAGACGGTGTGGGAAGGAGAGCAGCATGCTGTAAGCTTGTAAGGGTCGGCTGCGGGCAGATTGCTAAGGGCTCTAAATGACAAGCAAAGGAGCTTGGGTTTGATCCTAGAGGTGACGGAAGCCCTTAGCTTCTTCAGCATAGGAAGGACGTGTTGCAGCTGGGCTTGGGAACCTGTGTGAAGGAAGGTGTGACCGAGCAAGGGACGGCCTGAGCTTCGCCCCCATCCTGCCTGCTCCACCCCAACGCCCGCCCAAGCTCTTCTTTCTGTGTGTCTCTCCGCCTCTCTCCGTCTCTCTCTGTCTCTCTCTGTCTCTGTCTCTCCTTCCCTCCCTCTCCTTCCTCTCTCTGTCTCCCCATCCCCCCCATCTTTCTCTGCATATTCACTTAGTCACCAAGTCCTATCAGCTCTACCTTTCTAATACATGTCCCCTTCTCTCCACTCACCATAACCAGCCTAGTTCTCTATCTGTTTCTCTGTCTCTCTCTCTTTGTCTCTCTCCGTCTCTGTCTCTCTGTCTGTCTCTGTCTCTCTGTATGTCTCTGTCTTTCTCTGTCTCTCTCTGTCTCTCTCTTTCTCTCTTTCTCTATCTCTGTTTCTTTCTCTGTCTCTCTCTCCTTCCCTCCCTCTCCTTCCTCTCCTTCCTCTCTCCCTCTCCCCATCCCCCCCCCATCTTTCTCTGCATATTCAGTTAGTCACCAAGTCCTATCAGCTCTACCTTTCTAACATATGTCCCCGTCTCTCCACTCACCATAACCAGCCGAGTCAAGGTTCTTGTTACCTCTGGCCTGGACTCCTTCAATAGCCTCCCAATTAGCCTCCTTGCCTCCAGCCTCTCCCTCCCCCACAGCATCTTCCTCTCAGCTGCCTCGATGGTCTTCCTAAAGCACCAGTCTGGCCATGGCACTCCCTTGGTCAGGGAGTTCAGGGGCTCCATCTTGCCCCCGGGATAAAATCCTGTCTCTTCTGTTTGGCTTTGGAAGGCCTTCACAACCAGGCCTTAGCATTCCTCATACCTTCTAGGCTCCAGCCAATTGACCCATTTGCTACCATACAGTCATGGCATTGGATCTTACTCCTGTGCCCCCTGACATATTTACTCCCCAAGTCTAGAAAGCACTCCCCACCTTCACCTCAGGCTCACAGCTGGTTCCTAGCATCCTTCAAGCTCAGCTTAAGCACCACCTCCTACAGGAAGCCCCTCCTGATCTCTCTTAGTGATCTCAAGGGTTCACAACCTTTTTTGGGGGGGGAGGAGGCAGTCATGAACCCCTACAGCAGTCTGGTGAAGCCTATGGAAGCCCTTCTCAGAATAAGGTTTTTTAATGCATAAAGTAAAATACATAGAATGACAAAGGAAACCAATTCTATTTTCAAAATGTTTTTAAGGGGCAGCTAGGTGGTGCAGTGGATAGAGCACTGGCCCTGAAGTCAGGAGGACCTGAGTTCAAATCCAGCCTCAGACTGGACACTTGACACTAGCTGTGTGACCCTGGGCAAGTCACTTAACCCCAATTGCCTTAAAAAATATATAAATATTTTTAAAATCAAGTTCATGGACCTCAGGTTAGGAGCCCCTGCCCTAGGCCCACCCCAACCTGCTTGTGGCCTTTCCCCAGACATTGTGTTGTATTTACTGTTTCTTTGTTGTATCTGCAGTGTCTAGCACAGTGCCTGAGGTTAATTAATGCTTATTGAATAGAAGACATTTTTCTCTTTCATTAGAGCACAGGATTGTAGATTTAGAGCTGGAAAGGATCTTACACGTCAGAGTTCAGCCCTCCTCATTTTACACTTGAAGAACTTGAGGTCCAGGTAAGTTAAATTACTCCCTGGACTGGGAGTCAAGAAGACTTGAGTTCAAATCCGGCCTAGGTCACACTTACTAGCTGTGTGACTCTGGGCAATTCAGTTGACCTCTGTCTGCCTCAGTTTCCTCATCTGTAAAATGG
Organism: Vombatus ursinus; assembly: GCF_900497805.2. Taxonomy (NCBI): domain Eukaryota; kingdom Metazoa; phylum Chordata; class Mammalia; order Diprotodontia; family Vombatidae; genus Vombatus; species Vombatus ursinus. The sequence goes on from NW_020954546.1 coordinate 28,689,911, forward strand.
ACAACATCCCAGGTTGTTGTAGGGATGAAATAATATTTATAAAACACTCAACACCACACCAAGCTCATTGTAGACACTTAACACAAGACGATTTTTTTTATAATTGTCTGACATCACATCGTATCAAGTATCAAAGGTAGACTCTGAACCCCGTTCTTCTAGATCCCAAGTCTGGTTAAATCTCTCAACGCAGAGATAGGAGGTAACGCAGACAAATGGCAAAGATGCGTCTGGAGCCCGAACCTCTCTCATCCATCAGAGGCTTAGGACAAGGCAGCCTGCCAGCAAATCTGAGCTGTCTGAGTCACACAAATATTGGTTGTGTGAGGGCAGGCAGGGGGAGGAACAGAAGGCCCGAAGGGGAGGGCAAGTTAGACAAGAGGCCAGGCTCTGAGGAGGCCCCAGAGCCCAGCGAGCCAGGCGGGGGAGATCGACAGGGCTGTGTGTACATTTCCACGGCGTCCACTGTGGAGCGAGGCTGGAGCCCCTGGAAACTCTGCCTAGTGATCTGGCCTCTTAGCCAAGCCTTCTAGAAGAAAGAAATTGTTGTTTGATGGCTTCCCATGGCAACGGTGCCACCCACGCATGTATACGTGCATGCACACACTTATACACATGTAATATACATACACAATGCACACGCCATACATCGCATGTGTGCAATACACTGCATGCATGAATATGCATGACATTGTCATGTATGCACACACATGAAATTATTATCTGGAAAACAGAAATAACAATAAATGTTTCCTCCCCTGTTAGCCTCCAAGAGGATCAAGTGAGTTAATAGATGTAAAGTGCTCGGAAATCAATCCATTGATGAGCATTTATTAAGCTCTTACTATGTACCAAGCACAATGCTAAGTGCAAGAGATACAATGAAAAAGGAGGGGAAACTAGGGTGCTTCATAATGGAGGAGGGGAGAACATGTAGAGATGTATAGATATAATGGCATCTGCATTTGTTACAAAGGCTTGGGTTTTCTTTTTCTTTTCCCATGGAGAGGAGGGGGTTAGATGGCACAGGCAATAAGGAGAGGACAAAAAGGAACGAGCATTTATATAACACCTACTATATGCTAGGTGCTGTGCTAAGCACTTTACAATTATCATCTCATTTGATCCTCATAACAACCCTGGGAGGTTGTGCTATTATTATCCCCATTTGACAGCTGAACAAACTTGTGCCGCCGGGGCCACACGGCTAGTAAATATTTGAAGCTGAATTTGAACTCTGGTCTTCCTGATTCTAGGTCTGGCGCCCCCTCGCTGCCTCTACTTAGGAGATCTATAAAGCGCGGAGACAAAGCAGCCTTAGAAGGGAAGGCACTGGGAACCTGGGATCTGGACAGAAGATGGCATTTGAGCTGAGTCCTAAAGGAAACTGAGGACCCCAAGAGGCAAGTCTGAGGAGGGAGGGTACTCCCAGGAAGCAGGAGGGGTTCCATTTTTGTCTTTGCAGCATCCCTAGTGCTAAGCACAGAGCCAAGCATATCATAGGTGCTTAATAAATGCTGGGTGACTGACTGTCCAATGTAAGAGATGACCAAAGATGACAGAATCATAGATTTAGAGCTGGAAGGGACCTCAGAGATCATCTGGGTTCCCCCTCCCATTTTACAGATGAGGAAACTGAGGCCCAGTGAAGTCAAAGGGTTTGCCAAAAGTCATGCTCAGGGAGTAAGTGGTAAAGCCAGAACTTGAACTCGGCTCTTCTGCCTCCAAATCCAACATTTTTCCCGCTGCCTCCCTTTATTATTATTTGGGGAAAGCTGCCAGACACAGAGCTGAATGTATTTAGGAATTTTTGCATCTGGAGCAACCATCACAAACCAGGAGAAGAGAAACAGTAAGAACAGTGCCTTTTGCTGAAACTGAGAGAGTAAAGGCACCAAAATAATAACCCACTGGGGAAGGGAGTAACAAAGGCCATGAGGCTGGGTCCCTAGAATTGCAAAGACGTCTCTGGGGAGATTGTCTCAGGTTGGGAATGGGTGGAGACAGAGCTCACCCACCTGACCATCTGAAAGCTTCCTGTTTTAATTCATTATTTTGATAGACTGTTATTACTACTGACTAATTCTTATTATTGGTGACTAAATGCTAAGCTCTGTTGATTCTGAACTGCCAAAGCCCTGGACCTGTGGTCAGTGCCATTTGTATGTGACCTCCCCTTTAAATTCAGCACCCTAGAACAAAGCTATCATTGCTGCTCCCAGTTATAACTCTGAACAGAGTCTACTCGGAGCACGCTTAGAGGAACCTAAAATAACTGAAAAACATCTGAAAAATCTGCAGCGGGGTCTTCCAGAAAGTCAGACAGAGAAAGGAGCCAAGAGGTTTATTTATATACCAAGGTCAAGAGTGGGAGACTTTGAGATTTGGAGGAGCTCTCCAAAGGCGACCTCTTTGCCGGTGGCTCCGGTGAATTTTCCTTGACTTTTAAGAATCATCTGGATTGTCATCTCAGTCAAGAACAAAGAGCAGACGTTGGGCAGGGGGGAGAGAGTGAAGGTGTGTCTTCTGACTCATCCAGGTCTGTTACAAAAGCAGGGCCCGAGAGGATGAGGACTAGAAAACCTTTGGATTTTGCAAATGACTCTGCTCAAAGATTTCCTGGCCTTCTCAGGTCGCTGCAGACTGATCTCTTCGTCACAGGACATAAAGATAAATATGCCAAACTTGCAAAAACCTGTTTCTCCGCACACTGGAGCAGAATTGTCACCCCATCCAGGCTTGGATGGACAGAGTCCATTGTTCTCTTATCCATCTGGAAGGGGGAGAGCCAAGAAGAGGCCGCTGAGAGAGCCTGGGACAGCTCAGCCGGCCTTGGCCTTGAGAACAACTGTAAGAAAGAATGACAAATGGGTCCATGCTCAGCTGTTCCTGACATCACCAAGCCGGAAAGGTTTCCACTGGCCAAAGCAGAATTGGACCTTCTTTTCGAAAGAAAGAAAAAAAAAAAGCAGATTAAGACCGAGCAGACCCCAAGTGTGAAGTTCAACTTTAACAGGCTTGCTGGCGGGAGGGAAGGAGGGGAGTCGGGAGGGGAGCGAAGCAAGAAATAGTCAGCCTCAATGGTTGAAGCCCAGAAGCCATGGCAACCTCCCCATCCACTCAGGATATGTTTGCAGCACTTGGTCTCCTAGGAAAATCCCCCCCCCAACCCCCAGACCACTGGGAACACAACTCAGCCTGAGTTATCGGGTCAAAAGTTTAACCCTACGCTGACTCAGAGGGGGATTTTTCTTCTCCTGACTCAATCGCAAAGGATTCTACATGAAATGTGGAGGAAGAAGATGTGACAGGCTAAAGGGGATTACAGGATCGTAGGTCTACGGCTGGAAGAGACCTCAGGCGTACAGACCAAATGTCTCATTTTACAGTTGAGGAAACTGAGGCCCAGAGAGAGGTTAAGGGGAAGAAATTTCCTCTGAAGGCAAACATTTTGCTTTAAAGAGTCCCAGAACGCTATTGCCCTAGATTGTAAACACCAACCCTTAATCCTTCAGCCAGAACAGATAGGGAAGCAGCGAACAGTCCTTGGGCAGGGTTTGGCTTGGCTTTTTTTTTTTAAAACAACCTAATTTGACACAGCCAGCTTTGGCAGGGAAACACACACTGCCTCTCCTTGGCTTCTCCTCAGCACCCACACAGGAACCAGAGCTTCAGTGGAGAAGCAAGCCTCTTTTTCACCCCCCACCCCAACCCTGGCTCCTTGCCCCGCCACTACCCAGGGCCTTTCTCCAAATCTTGGTCCAAGCTAGGGAGTGCAAAGTCAGCATGGCCCTGGAACAGAAAAAGATGGAGAATACTCATACAAACCCCTGCTCTTCACCACCCTCATTGGACCCTTGATAGAGCTTCTAAATTCATAGGCCCAGAGCTCTAGAGCCAGAAGAGAACTCAGAGGCCATCTAATTCAATTTAGTCCATTTTACAGATGAGAAAACTGAGGCCCGAGATCCCATGGGCAAAAAGTAGCAGAATCAGGATTTGAACTCATTTCCCATGACCCTAAGCCCAGAACTCATTCCACCATACCATGCAGCTAACACCAGCTAGATTAGAGGTTTTTAACCTGGGGTTCATGAACATTTTACCATAGATAAGAGAGAGAGAGATAAAGAGAAAGAAAGGGAGAATTGTATTTCAATATAATTACTTCCCTTTGCGATTCTATGCATTTTATTTTATCTAAAAACACTATTCTGAGAAGAGATCCCTAGGTTTCACCAGACTACCTAAGGGGACAGTGACCCAAAAAAGGGTAAAAACTCCCCAGGCTAGGTGCAACTAGGTGGTACAGTGGACAGAGCACTGACCCTAAAGTCAGGAGGACCTGAGTTCAAATCCAGCCACACACCAAACACTTGACACTTACTAGTTGTGTGACCCTGGGCAAGTCACTTACCCCCAATGCCTAAAAATTAAAAAAAAAAACAACTCTAGGCTAGAGGGACCAGTGCTATTATTATTTGTCATGGCCCAGTGAAAATCACAGGGCTGCAGATTTTAGAGCTGGGCAGGATGCTAGGTCAGCTAGGGACCTAGGGACCATTTAGGCTAATTCCTTCATTTTACAAAGGAGGAAACTGAGGCTGAGAGAAAGTGAAGTGATTTACTGAAGGCAACCCAAGGAGCAAATGGACTGAGACAGCATTCAAACTCAAGTTCCCCTGACTCTGGTTTATTCTATTTGAACCCAGAGGGAAGAAGCAGGAGCAAACTATTGATAGGCCAACTTTGGCTTGAGGACAGAAAAAAAAAAATCTTAACTATAGGAGCAGCTAGGTAGCGCAGTAGATAGAGCTCTGGCCTCAGAATCAGGAAGACCTGAGGTCAAATTCAGCTTCAGACACTTGACACTAGCTGTGTGACCCTAGGTAAGTCACTTAACTCTGATTGCCTCACCAAAAAAAAAATCTTAACTATTAGAGCAACCCAAAGGTGGGATGGGATGCCTTAGAGGGGGGTCTTCAAGCAAAGGCTGGCTGGCTACTGTTGGGATACATTAGAATAGAGATTCTTTTTTGCATAAGAATTGAACTCCATGGCTACATCCAGCTTTAAGATTCTGAGACCCTAAACACAGCAGGCTTTCCATTTGCCTACATGGAGACTTTGGAAAATTAACACTCAGTGATGTCTCTGCTGCCGTATGAGGATGATGTGCTGGTTGATTTTGATAAACTCCCTTTTTCTCTTTCTCTTTTATTTTCTGCTACAAGAGATGGCTCACTGGGTAGGGAGGGCTGGTGGGGATACATTCTGAGATGAAGATAACATAAAAACTAAAAAAATGTTAAGAAATAAAAGAAAACCTAAGGTTAGAAGAAAACGATTAACTGGGGGAAAAAGTCTTGCAACCAGTTTCTCTGATCAAAGTCTCATTTCCAAGATATACAAGGAACTGATTGGAATTTACAAGTATGAGTCATTCCTAACTGACAAATGGTCAGTTGACAAAAAGCAGCTCTCAAGAGAAGAAATCCAAGCTATCTACAGACATTTGAAAAAATGTTCCAGATCACCTATAATGAAATGCAAATTAAAGCAACTACAAGGGTCTACTTCAGATTGGTAGAATTGATCAAAAAAAGAAGGAATGAAGGAAGAAAGAAAAAGAAAGAAAGAAGGAAGGAAGGAAGGAAGGAAGGAAGGAAGGAAGGAAGGAAGGAAGGAAGGAAGGAAGGAAGGAAGGAAGGAAGGAAGGAAGGAAGAAAGGAAGGAAGGAAGGAAGGAAGGAATACTATCAGGAGCAGGGTGCTCATTACCTGAAAAGGCACCACTCACACCTTAGTCCACAACACAAGGATTCTATTCCATCTTCTACCTGCATGCATAGCTCCACAAGGAAGGAAGGAAGGAAGGAAAGAAGGAAGGAAGGAAGAGAGAGAGAAAGAAAAAATGACAAACATTAGAAGGGCCATGGGAAAACAGACACATTTGATGCACTGCTTATGGATCTCTGAATTAGTGAAGCCATTCCAGAAAGCAATTTGAAACCATGCCCCAAAAAGTTACTAAACTTTGCACACCCTTTGACCCAGTTATACTACTAATAGACCTATGTCCCAGGGAGATAAAAGAAAAAGAAAAGGTCTTATGGGTATGAAAATATTCCTAGCAGCTCTTTTTGTGGTGGGCAAGACCTGGAAACTAAGGAGGTGCCCCTCAGTTGGGGAATGCTGAACAAATATATGAATATGTTGAACAAATTATGCCGAACAAATTATATATTCACATATGTTATATTATATAATATAATTATATATGAATGTAATCAAATGCTATTGTACTGTAAGAAATGAAGAGATTGTTTTAGAGAAACCTGGAAAGACTTGTATGAATTGATGAAGAGTGAAGTGAACAGAACCAAGTTGACGCTAATGACAAGAGAATTGTAAAGACAGATAATTTTGAAAGACTTTACAACTCTGGGTAATGATCACTAATGAGTCCAGAGGACTGAAAATGAAGAATGTTACCCACCTCCTGAAGAACAGACTCAGGATGCAGAATGAGACACATTTTTAGACATAGAATGGGAATTTGTTTTTCCTTAAAAATGAATATTTGTGTGTAATGTATTTCTAAAACTATATTTCAGATGTTCAAAGATTAAAGTTTATTATACTATCTTTGAAAGATAGCTTGTTATCTTAGAAAAAATGAATTACTTACTGTGAGCTCACTTTTTCATGTGGGATATTTTTTGCCTTCTATAAATTTAAAGGTTTTTGGAATATTCAGACTTTTGAGGATTTGCTATATTCAGTGTATCCTTTACCAAACTTTACAAAGTTTTGGAGCTTAACTTCAGACTGATGATTCTAGTATTAACTTTCAAAAGCATTGCAGTGTTGTTTCCATAACATTATGTGTGTTTGCTGTAAGTAGAGACCTGATTGTAAACATGAATAGTTGAGTGAAATAAACATTTTTGTTAAATTCTTAAAAATGCATATTTGTTATAGGGGTTTTGTTTTCACTTTTTATAAAGCAGGCAGGATTGGAAAGGGAAATGAATGCTTTATAATAGAAAAAAAAGTTTATTTTTAAAAATAAGTGAGGAAAGACTTTAGAAAGAAGAAGAAGAAAGAACTAACCAACATTCATTTATTCCCCATCTTAGGATAGAGAGACTAGAAATGTCAGCAGGTGAACATCCTCACCTATTTGCTCCCCCTCCCATCTGGGACCATTGCCTCAATTTCTCCATCCTTTCCAATGACTAAGGTCCCTAAGGGGCCACTCCCAGAATGGGTGAATATCAGAACTTAGTAAGATGCACCCCCAACTGCACAATGGCCTCTCCCGACACTATTGCTTGCTTCTATCAACCCCTGCCATATACATTCCAAGCTCTTTTCTGAATTGGAGAAAAATGCTGAGACTTCAGAATCTAACCACAGAACGTGCGACTACTGGAGTTGTCAACCTTACATGTTGCATAAAAATCCATTTGCAAAGAAGGGGGGGGGAAATCCCAAAGAACTAATTATTCCTTCCTTCACTTGCAAATGCTGGTTTTCCTGCGTTTCCCTTATAGATTTCTCTAGGGTTTTCACACACCAAAAGCATAGAATCTTAGGACTTAGAAGGGACTTTGAAATCCTCAAGTGAAACCTCCCATGGAGTGCAGCGTTCCTGACAGGCAGTGGTGCAACTTCTGCTTGAATATCATCAGGAGCAGGGTGCTCATTACCTGAAAAGGCACCATTCACACCTTAGTCCACAACCCAAGAGCATTAGTGATTCTAGTTCGTCCTCTACCTGCATGCGTAGCACCACCAAGAAACATGCCCTCTACCTTAATTCCACAAAGACATTTGGAGGAGGGTCTGGGAGAGGAATGGAGTTATTAACATACCCAATGGATCCAATGTCAGCAACTTATTCATTGATTGCTGCCACTCCCCAACACACACATGTGCTCCTTTCTACACCTTTGATCACGTTCTTATCCCTCTTAAAACGTCGTCTTCTTCCTCCCTTCCACCTACCCTTGGTTCTAGGTGCAGCTTAATTTCTTGTGCCTTAAGTGCCTCGGAACAAGGTTCTGAGTCGACCCAGCTCCAAGTCCACTCCCTGTGAGTTCCAGGTCCAGAGCTCTTCCAGAGTTTCAATGTCAGCATCTGGTGACCTTTCCTACCAGAAATGTGACTCAAGCATCCTGAGTAAACTGTGCCATTACATATTCCTTTGTCCACTCAAGGGAAGATTCAAACTTTATTTCTGGGATGGGCATGGGGGCCCTGCTAGTGGGGAGTTGGGGCCGGAGGAGGTCTTGAGCTTAGGAGTTCTGAGGCTAAAGCCCATGGGGCAGCCGAACCAAGTCGGGCAGTGACAAGGTGAGCTCCAGGCTCTGAGGGCCACCAAGCCACCTGAGATCGGAAACAGAGCCTGGGATTACGGTTCTGAGTGACAGTAGCTACGGTTCCAGCTTGGGCAAGATAGGGAGTCTCAAAAAAATAGGGAAAAGAAAGGAAAGGAGGAGAAAGGAGAGGAGAGGAGAGGAAAAGGAAAGGAAGGGAAGGCAAGGGAAGGCAAGGGGAAGGAAGGGAAGGGAGGGAGAGGAAAGGAAGGAGAGGAGAGGAGAGGAGAGGAGAGGAGAGGAGAAGAGAGGAAAGCTGTACATTTCCTGGGATCCAAATCATCCTTAAATATGGGGCAAATCCCAGGATTTAGGAAAATGACAGGTTTCCAGGATCTTAGTAGATGTTTTATTATGTGTATATATATATATTAGGTGTTCTATTACGTATATATATATGCGCACATACATATACAGTATATAGTATATGTATATGTATATATAGTCAGTTATTATGACTATTTATTTAGCTACATATTCTATGCTAAGAGTAAACTCTGCATTCCATGTTCAAGCATATGTACCTGCTTCTATGGAGCAGCTCTAAGTCCATTATGCTGTGATCACATGACCACTGCTCTCAGAAATACAAGAAAGGAGGTAGGGTTTCACCCATGGGTGGGGACCCAGAGCTCATTTTGATTGGGCAGTTGCACAATCCACACACCACTTGACAACAAATTGCACTGTCTTCTGGAGGTGGACCTGAGTCATAGAAGGTCATAGATTCTCTGGTACCCATAAAACTCACACTGCCTTAGCCCTTCCACCCGTCTGCATGGATGGGCATACACAAGCCATACACAACATTTCCGTTGAGTGCTAGCAACTCCACCTGCTGGTTAAATTAATATAACTTCAGGTTTTGAAAAACTAGATTTCATTTCAAAAGACCATTTCTATCAATATGTCTTCATCTGAGGCCAAGAGAAGTTCTCCCCCCTAAATCACAGTGGAAGAGAAATTAAGGAAAGAGGGAACTAACAGGTTAAAATAAGTTAACATGTTCTAATCCCATACTACAATGGAAAGAATATGGGATTTGGAATCAGAAGACCTGGGTTCAATTCTGGTTCTGCTGTGTGATTGTCAGCAAGACACTTAGCCTATCTGGGCCTCAGTTTCCTCATCTGTTAAGTGAGGGAGTTGCATTTAACTGATCCTCTTCTCCTGCCCACCCCACCCCCAACTCATAGGGACCAACTTTCAGGGAAGAGTTTGCCTCTAAGAAAAGAACTGATCTCCTAGAGGTTTTAAGATGTGCTTCCTTCCTAATGTAGCCCCCATGTTGGACTCCTCAAGGAGATGTTCAGACAAAGAAACTTGGGGCTGAATCTTTAACTTTCATATGTAAGGGAGCAGTAGTCATTCACACACTAAACTTGACCTACAATCATGGTTCCTCCAGTATTCTAGAGTGGGAAAACACATTGAAATTTTTGTATGAAGAATTGGTTTCCAATCCCAGCTTTACCCTGGAGGACCTTGGGCAAATAACTTCATCTCTCTGGGCCTCAGTTTCCTCATCTATAAAATGAGGGCATTGAACTAGATCATCATGAAAACCCCTTCAAGCTCTAATTAAGCTCCTAATCCAGCCCAGACCCCTTTTCTCCCTCAACCATATGATAAAAGCTTAGGTATACAGGCTACTTTAACATTTACAAAGCTCTTTTTTTGCTTCCAATCCATGAGAAAGGAAGCATAGGCATTACCCCAAGTTTGTAGATGAGAAGTCCAACTGGGATTCAGAGGTTAAAGTGACTCGTTCATAGCCCCTCAGGACCAAGATTTAAGATGAGGTCTCTTCAATCCGGTTCCTGTGCTCTTGCCCCTCTACTGCCCCTCAATGGGGATGACAGTAGACAAGCACCATCTGAATTGTTCATGCCAACCCACCAGCCCTGCCCAGCAGGTAGCTCCCAACCACCCCCATATGGCAAACACTGAAACCCAAAGCCCCATTTGTTGTTGTTCACTCATTTCAGTTGTGTCCAACTCTCTGTGACCCCATTTGGGGTTTTCTTGGCAAAGATACAGGAGTGGTTTGTCATTTCCTTCTCCAACTTATTTCATGGAGGAGGAAACTGAGGCAAACAGGGTGAAATGACTTGCCCAGGGTCACCCAACTACTAAATATGAGGCCACACTTGAACTCAGGCCTTCCTGACTCCAGGCATGGTGCTCTATCCACAGCACCATCTAGCTGCTCCCAAAGCCCCATGGGACCAGAGGAATTTACAGCAAAGGTGTTTAAGCATGGATATCACACAGACCACTCTGAGCCAGCCTGAGCTTCTCATCACTTCTCAGCACCTCCCTGATCAAGACTAACCTCTCCTCCCCCACTCCAATCAATCCTCGAACCAGTATTTATTAAGTGCCTGCCATGTGCCAGAGACACAAAGAAGCAGTGTGGGGTAGGCAATGGACAGTTGGCCTTAAAGTCAGGAACACCAGCCTCTCCATGCCCCACACAATTCTCTAGAAGTCTCGGAGCAAGTATTGATCTACATTGGCAGAAGTTACTCACTGGGTGTTCCCTACACTGATAAAAAAAAAAATCACAAAACTGCTCCAGGTGTTAGATCGGCAGCAAGCAAAGGGTATTACGCGTGCTCTGGCTAATTCACCAGGAAGGGCAAATTAATGCATGCTCTAAGGACTGGACAGTCATTGGCCAGGTACCCAATTACAAATGTACTGAGAGGACCTGTTTGAAAGCACTTTGAAAATACGAGAAGTAGGGAGCAGCTAAGTTGTGCAGTGCATAGAGCACCGGCCCTGGATCAGTAGGACCTGAGTTCAAATCCAGCCTCAAACCACACACTTGACACTTACTAGCTTTGTGACCCTGGGCAAGTCATTAAATACCAATTGCCTTAAAAAAATATGAGAAGAGAAAGTGAGGATAGCTGCAAGCTATTATTGTCCCTCGGTTCAATTTATATAACTATTTTCAGGGTTTTACAGACTTTAAGTAACTATAAATCAAAGAACTATTTGGGGACTGTGGGGAAATTGCATAATTTTTCTTTTTATCATACTCTGCCTGCTAGAACTATGGATATGGGTTTTACCTTCTGAGTTAGAGATGGGTCACTGCTCATCGGCAGGTCCTGATCTGAAGCATTAGAAGCCAGACACACTGGAGGAGGAGATGATATGAGAAGCTAAATATCAGAAGACTGAGGAGACACATCAGCTAACCAAAAGAAAAGCTTATAGCAGAGAATGTCCCTACAGTTTGAAAGAAACAAAGCAGAAGAAAATCAGCAGATAAGAGAAGACTCTGCAGTCTGAGTTGACTGAGAGAAGAAGGAAGGAAGGAAAAGAGGGAAGAAAGGAAGAAAAAGAGGGAAGAAGAAAAAGAGGGAAGGAAGGAAAAGAGGGAAGGAAGGAAAAGAAGGAGGGAAGGAAGAAAGAAAGGAAAAAAGAAAAGAAGGAAAAGAGGGAGGGAAGGAAGGGAGAAAAAATGAAAACAGGGAAGGAAGGAAGGAAAAGAGAGAGGGAGGGAGGGAAGGAAGAAAAGAAAGAAGGAAGAAAAAGAGGGAAGGAAGGAAGGAAAAGAAGGAAGGAAAAGAGGGAGGGAAAGAAGGAAGGATGGATGGAAAGATTTACTAAGTGCTTACTACATGTGAGGCACTGTGTGAAGCCTGTACAAATACAAGCAAAAAGAAAGATGGTCCCTGCTCTCAAGGAGTTTACATTCTAATTGGGGAGGACCACATATAAAAGGAAGCTGAAAAGTTGGTAGTGGAGAATAAAGATGCTCACTGGCCCAGGGACGTCATTCTGAAGTCCAGAAAGTAAGAAACAGGGCCAGGATGGGAATTAAGGCAACTAGCCTGAGTCCCTTCACAAAAGAGATGAGGAGGAACTCATCCATGGGAGAACGGGTGGATGAGTCTCGGAGAGCATTCCATGGTTCTCCAGCTGCTGGTCTCCTTAGAGAGCTCCTCTATCTTCTGCAAGCTAACTGGAGGAAGCAGAATCCAGTCTAAGCTATGCAAAGAGCTGCTGGGCTTGTTGCTCCCTAGCGCCTCCTACTGACTCCCCTCAAGAGCTTGAGTGCTTGCCCTCCCCTGGCCTCTCTGTCTTGAGAGGGAGAGACTCCAGAGGGCAAATCTGAGTTTTTCAATTCTCTGGTTTATGGGAATGCTTTAGGAGGCTTCCCTGGAAAGCGGCAGGTCCCAAGTTTAGGGTTTCCATTTCACCGAAAGAGAATCATGCTACTTCTGACTAAAAGAGCTCAAATGAAGAATAGTGGTGCAGACTCATGGTGTGGACTGTTCCCTAAAAGAGACCATTAATATAACTCTTCAGTCCACCGCTGTGAGTTACCCTGGCCACATCCTTCCTACTCATTGCCTCATTGCTAGGTTTCTGTAAGTGTGTGTCCATCTCTCAATCCTCATGGATACTGTATGCATTGGTGGCCCAGTAAGATTCAGGTTTATAGGTGGCTTTGTCTTTTATTGAGTAAATATTATGTTATGATTAGCCCTGTTTTTGCTTTTGACCGAATAAGTGTTATGATTATTTTTGCTTTTGCCTTATCATTTAGTAAATATTTCATGTGTAAGAATCAATGGTGTCATTGTAATTTGATTTTGTATGGATAGGGAGCACAGCAGTGAGGGTTCAAGAGTTACAGTGGTCAGTAGTAAGATAGTAATCCATGCACACCAAAGAGTTACCTTTAGGATCCTGAGAGTGAATTATATCCACATGGCCACCTCTATGGGGAAAACCCCTCCTGGAGTCTGGGCAGGTATAAAGAGAGAGCCAACCACAGCCTAAGGATGGTGAGAGTCGGGAGACAGTTGGAGGTCTATGTTACAGCTGTATTATATGTAGGAAGAAAAACTATTGAGATCTAACTGTATAGCCGTCCTTAGGGTAGAGCAAATTGGGAATATTTGCACCCTCTCCCACACTCTGGGGTAAAGGAATAAGAGGAAAGGAACAAGATGCCTAGAACTACACAGTGACCACAAGATGGTAGCAGGTGGGGAGCTCCCAGATGCCAAGACCAGGAATTAGAAAAGGTTTTCTAGTCCAACTCTCATTCTGCAGATGAGGAAAGCAAAGCAAAATCAGCAGCTCCCAGGAGCTGGTGCCAGTAGGGAGAGGAAAACAAATGGGCAGCAGATAGGAAGTCATATAGAAAAAGAAGACGGTTCAGAGAAAGACTCTCAGACTCTCCCAACTAACTTAATAGCTCCCTAAAGAAGCCAGCAGGCCTCGCATTGCCCAATTTTGCCTCTGAGCAGCTGTCAGCGGGAAGACAGAGTATCCCAGAGCATACAGAGAATCAGATAACAGGTCTAAAGAATGTAGGACGCAGCAAAAAGTTGTGCTTCTGCATATTTCCAGTCCAGCCTTCTCAGGTTTTTATTAGAGAGGCTGGGGAATATAGTTTCACCACTTACTTCATTTCAAATAACAATAATAATAATGATGATGAAGAACTAGACCCCAACCCAAACAAACCAACCCACCCACCCTACTGTTTCTGACACTTTTACTTCCCTGGGTAGAAGGAGGAGGGCCCCTGCTCCTCCAGTCCTTTTTGTTTCTCTGGGCCAAGAGCGTTTATTTGGTTTGGGGTTTGAGGTATGTATTTTTTTTCCCTCTTATCTGCTTCTCAGCCCAAGGACTGGGATAGCTCAAGGGCTAAGTTGGCTGCACGGTCCAGGAGTTCAGCGTCTTGAGCAGCTCCCCACCCAGCTCATTGATTTAGCTTCTTTTGCCTTCTACCAGGCCAAAGACACTGAAATGAGCGATGTCTAAGTTTTAGCCAGTTAGGATCTTTTTAGTGTGCTTCGCAGACCTTGCCAGCTCATTTTATGCCTGTTTCACTAAAAGAAATAATAATAAAAAACTGGAACGCAGGTCCGTCCGTATCTGCAACAAACCCAGAGGAGGCCAGAGGCCATGGGACATATTTACGTAGAAACAACAGCCTATGGAATGTGCCGGAGTCTGTTGCTTCCCTATCTTCTCCCTTTGGCTGCCTGGGATCTCTTTCTCAGAAAAAAAAAAAATATTTAAGACAAGGATGGGAATGCAGCAGGGATTGTTAACCATTTCTGTGCCATAGACTCTTTAGCAGTCTGGTAGAGTCTATGGACCCCTTCCCAAGAGAAAATTTCTTCAATGCATAAAAGAAAATGCATATTGCTATAACGGTTTCAGAAAAGCCTGGGAAGACCTATATGAACTGATACAAAGTGCAGTGAGCAGAATCTAGAGGCTGGTGTACACAGTAACAGCAATATGATGAGGATTGACTGTGACAGACTTGGCTACTGTGATCAGTTCAATTATCCAAAACAATTGGGAAGGACTCATGATGAAATTATTATTCATCTCCAGAGAAAGAACTGATGAATTTGGAGGACAATTGAAGTATAACTTTTTTTACTTTCTTTATTTTTCTTACTTTTTTTGCAACACAGCTAATACAGAAATATGTTTTGGATGATTTCACATGTATAATGGGCATCGTGTTGCTTGCCTTCAAAGTGGGTAGGAGGGGCAGCTAGGTGGCGCAGTGCATAGAGCACTGGACATGAGTTCAAATCCAGCCTCAGACCAAACACTTGACACTTACTAGCTGTGTGGCCCTGGGCAAGTCGCTTAACCCCAATTGCCTAAAAAAAAAAAATCAAAGTGGGTAGGAGAGGAGCTGCAGGAAGGGAGAGAATTTGGAAAATTTAATGTTAAAAAATAAATACACAGGATTACAAAGGAAACCAATTATATCTAAACAAATAAATAATTTTTGAATGAGCAGAAGTTAAAATAAGTCAAATAAATGATAGAGTAATAAATAAAAATTGCTGGAATGATAAATAAGAAGAATTTCAATAAAAATAAAAATTTTTAAAAACACATTTGAATAAATTAATATTTACATTATCTTTCACATACAAGTTCATGTTACCCTAAAAGCTATCCAGAGACCCCAAGTTCAGAACTCCTGGACCGTGTACTGATGCAGCCTTAGCCATATGTCCCCTCTTTGGTGTTCAGAGGCCTGGAATGAGGAGGACGAGCCCAAGAAAAAGGTTGGGGAGGTGATATAGTTTAGCAGAGCTGGAGTCAAAGGTGCTGGGTTGAAACCCCAGTTTTGTTACTTACTACCTGGATGACTGGGTAATCTACTTGCCCTCTCCCAGCCTCACTTTCCTCCTCTTTAAAAGGAGGGAGTTGGACGGGATGGCTTCGAAGCTTCACTTTATAATTTCTTCTAAGTCCCTAGAAATGAGAAACTTTCAAGTCCCTTCTAGCTCTCAATCTCCAATGTTATGATCTTACAGTTGGGAAAAGGGGGTATTAAGAGGAAGATAGAAACAGGCCCCAAAGAGACAATACATACCATTCTTTTCATGTCCGAGTAGGGTTGCTGGTCAGTGGCATAGCTACCCAGATCTCCTCGTGCCAGTCAGTTCACAGGGATGGTTTTGTTTGGAATAGACCCCTGTGGTCATAGTTCCATTGCCTGGGTCCAAAGCACCCCCTCCCATTCCACCCTCTCCCTACGCAAAGAGCTTTTATTGGCTTTTAAATCAGTGGAGACTTAAAGACTATCAGAGGCAAACAGGATTCCTCCTTGGACTGTTTAAAAATCACAAAGCACTGGACACGGAGGCACACATGTGTAAACCTAGCTACCAGAGAGGCTGAGGCCAGCTGATCTCCTGAGTTCAGGAGTTCTGAGCTGCAGTAGGATATGCTGATCCAATGTCCTCACTAAGTCTGTCATCAATATGGTAAGCCATTGGGAGCGGAGGACCACCAGGAGACTTAAAGAGGGACAAACTAGCCCAGATCAGAAATGGGGTAGGTCAAAACTCTTTGGTTGATCAACAGTGAGATTGAGGTTATAAGTAGCCCCTAAATTTCCAACCTGAGTGAAAAAAGGAAATGAAAGAAAGAGAGAGAGAAAGAAAGAAAAAGAAAGGAGGGCAGAGAGAAAGGAATGAAGGAAGAAAGGAAGGAGAGAGGGAAGGAGGGAGGGAAGAAGGAAGAAACCATACTTAGGAAAATAGGTTCACAGAAAACAGGTTCAAAAGAGATCTTAAAGACCACTTAGTCTAACCCCCTAATTTTACAGATAAAGAAACTGAGGCCCAAGAAGTTTTACTACCATCAAATCTAAATTTGCTTCTCTCCAACTTTCTATCCATTGCTCCTAGTTCTGTCCTCTGAAGCCAAAGAGAATATATCTAATCATTCCTCCATATGACAACCTTTCAACCACTTGAAGATAGTTATCCTGTCTGCCCAACATCTCCTCTTCTCTACAAAAAACATTTCCAGTTCCTTCAACTAATCCTCACATGACGTGGTCTCCAGGGCCCCTGTTGCCTAATCCTCCTAGCCCAAAATCAAATTCAACACATCAGATATGGTCTACATTTCCAGACTTGTTTCCTATTACTCTTCTCTATGCCTTCTAAGTTCCTGGCAAACTTGCCTACTTTCTGTTCCCCAAATTGGCCTTCCATCCTCCCCTCCATACTTTTTCACTATATGTCCCCTAATGCCTAGAATGCACTCCTTCCTCACCTCCACCTTTTAGAATTCCTACCTTCTTTCAAGGCTCAGTTCATGTGCCATTTTCCATGGGAAGTCTTTGCTGATTTGTGATTGTTAGTGCTCTCTCCCTCTCCTTCAAATTATCCTGTATATATTTATCGGTTTACTGTGTTACATCTCTTTTGTGGAATATAAGCTCTTTGAGGGGAGGAAAAAATTGTTTTTGTTATTGCCTCATATGTAGTTGATGTTAGATTAGATGCTTGTTGGCATGGATTAGGATTGGATTGGACTAAATTAAATTGGCAAGGCTAAGCTAGGTTAGGTTGGATTGGAATAGGTTGGGCTAGGCTAGGCTAGGCTAGGATAGTACGGGAGAGGATACAACAGGATAGGATTGATTGATAGTTGTTCTTCATTCTCAAAAAGGACCAAAATGATGTCATCATATTGGAGTCAAGGTACAGTGTGTCCAACTGCGGCTGATCAGACCAATAAGAACTCAGAAGGTTCTACCACAGGTTGGGCACAAATAGTCTATATGAACATTTGGAGTAGAGATGCCACTAAATTTGCACATCTCTCATCTCTTTTGAGCTATTGCAATTCTGTTTCACTCACAGAGCACGGCGCCTTCTTTGATACAGGCACATCATGCTGGGAAGCGCTTTGCCAGTGTCTCCCATGTCATGCAATTGATTCCAAAGTTTTTCAGAGAGACCTTAACAGTGTCCTTTTATCGTTTCTTCTGACCTCCATGTGAACACTTGTCCTGTGTGAGTTCTTCATAAAATAGTCTTTCAGGCAAGAGTACATTTAGCATTCAAACAACAGGGCCAGCCTACCAGAGTTGCACCCTCTGCAGTAGAATGCAAATGCTTGGCAGTTCAGCTCAAGAGAGCACCTCAGTGTCTGGTACCTTATCTTGCCAGGTGAACTTCAGAATCTTCCTAAGACAATTCAGATGGAAGTGATTCAGTTGCTGTCCAGGTTTCACAAGCATGCAACAATGAGATCAGCACAATGGCTGTGTAGACCTTCAATTTGGCAGGCAGCCTAATAAATTCTTCTCTCTCATACATTTCTTGGAGCCTCCCAAACACTTAGCTAGCTCTAGCAATGCGTGCATCAACCTCATCATCTATGCGTACATCCCTAAAAATATACTGCCAAGGTAAGTGAACCTATCCATAGTATTTAATACTTCTCCATTTGCTATAATCAATGGTTCCTTGCATGGATGGTGTGATGCTGGCTGGCAGAGAACCTCTGTTTTCTTGATGTTAGTTGCTGGGCAAAAATTAGCACAGGCAGCAGAGAATCAATCCGTACTTTCTTGCATCTTGGATTCAGAGGCTGCATTGAGTGCACAATCATCTGTGAACAAAAAAAAAATCACAAACCAACTGTCCCTCCATTTTAGTCTTGGCTTGTAGCCTTTTCAAATTAAATAATTTACCACCAGTGTGATAGCTCACAATGCCATTTTCATCCTCGTTTAAGGCATCTGACAAAATCGTTGAAAACATCATGCTAAAAAGCATGGGAGCACTCAGCCCTGCTTCACGCCATTGGTGGCTGGTAAAGTGTAAGAGCATCATCATCTGTTATTCATAATCTGTACAAGCAGGCCATCGTGAAACTGGTATACAATAGTGACGTAGTCTGGCTACGGTTTGTCCAAGGCTTAGCTCTAAGTAGTAAGAGGTCCATCATCAGATGGTTGGCCAGGGCCTTTGCAACTCACGAAGACATCTTTCAAGACATGAGGAGATGCCATTTGCCTCAAAGGAGGGAATACCCTATTATTCAGATTACAGATCACTAATGTTTTGAGAAAGAACACTTGAAAATGGCATAAAAAAGATAAGTTGTCCGTCAGTAAACAGAAGTATCGAGGGGTCGTAGAGAATAGGGTAAAGTGGACTTTGTCAGCTAAGGGATAGAGTTACCTTCCCGAAGGAGGTAATTTTGAAAGCAGAAAGGGGGTTTGGATGCCTAAAAAGATGAGTACAGCCTCTATGTCAATGCCATGGTGGTATAGGCTTGGGGGTTAGGGTTGGTGCTTATCCATTGCCACCACCTCCACCACCATCCACCCCAGACCGTCATGGAGATAGTCCAGGATGCTGAGCAAAAGAACCCAAGGACGGTGTTGTCCCCAAAACCACTGACCCTGCTTTCAACTCAGCTCCCACAGCCCTCATCTAAGAAATCAACTTTTGTGGAGACTTAATTTCTTTCTCTAAATACTACAGACCCCACCTTCCCAATGGCCAAAGCCATGGAAGACCTGTAAAAGAATGGTCTCACCACCCAAGTCCTTGGCACTCGTTGTCAAATGGTTCAACATCAGAAACGGATATGGTTTGATCAGTGTAAATAACATTAAAGAAGATATAGTACCATATGCTCTGCCGCTCTACACTATGGACCATGAGGGTCTTTTCATCTGATGTGCATCCAAAATTTCCTGTATATTTAGTCTTCTCCATAAAAATGTCAGTTTCTTGGGGCAGCTAGGTGGTGCAGTGGATGGAGCACAGGCCCTGTAGTCAGGAGGACCCGAGTTCAAATCTGGCCTCAGATCAAACTCTTGACACTTACTAGCTGTGTGACCCTGGGCAAGTCACTTAACCCCAATTACCTTTAAAAAAAATGTCAATTTCTTTCAAGTACAGGATTATTTCAATCTTTGTACTTTTATCTCCAGCACATAGTAGGGAGGGGGAAGCAATGACCATTTATTAAGTACCTACTGGGTGCCAGGCACTATGCTAAGCACTTTACAAATTTTATCTCATTCGATCCTCACAACAACCCTGTAAGGTAGGTGCTATTATAATCTCATTTTACAGCTGAGAAAGTGAGGTGACTCGCCTCAGAAACACACAGCTAGTAAGTGTCTGAGGCTGAACTCAGGTCTTCCTGACTCTGGTGCCGGCTCTCTGTTCACTGTGTGACCTAATTGTCACTAAATAATCTGTACTGATTAATTGCTTTTTCTATTTGTATCCGCAGCATTTAGAACTGTGCTTTGCACACAATAAATATTTAATAAATGCCTTTTAATTCAGTCAGTCACCCAGTCACGTTATGTAAGGCATTGCATATAATCTATGTATCTGTTTTGTCTCATCAAATTCTAAAGTGGGTTTTATATACTATCTGCCTACGTGTCTGCATTTGGGACAATTACCTGTTCTGCTATATTCTGATTAATGAATACTTATGGTACATAATTATAGCTATACCTATATATTCAATATGATTTGCAGGGACTGATTTTTTTTAACAAGGGAGGTTTTAAGGGGATATATCTATGTAAATAAACTTCACTTTCCCATAATACTTGGGGTACATTGCAGTGCTTACAGGGGGAAATATAAGCAGTAAAGGGGAAGTCTCTAAAAGCCTTCTGTGAGTAAACAGATATTAACATCTCCTGCTACCTTAGTGAGACAGAAAAGGAAATTGGATGCCAAGAACATTTAATACCTTAGCCAACACCTCGTCATTTACTTTGCTATACTGTTTTGTTAAATACCTTTTGCTCTGATTTCAGAAAAGGAGGGAAAAACAAGGGAGGGACATTCATCTCCAAGATGAACAAACCTGCAGAGAGAGATCCATGCACACCCAGCATGAATACTCAGATTATTTTGTTGATTTTTATTTCTCTGGGTTTTTTTCAAACACTAGGGAGAAATGGAAGAGAATAATAATGAGGATGATACAATAATTTCTAAATAGAATACTGAGCCATCTTACCAAAGAACAGAGCCCGGTAGTAACACAGACACTAACGCAGCCTTGAAAATTGCTTTCTGAAATCAGTAAACAAGAGGCATTCTCCAAGATTTCTAAAATTAGCATTAGGTTCATTCTCTTTTCCAGTGCTACGCCGTGCTCCCTCCCCCGTCCTCCTCATAGAGATGAAGCGTGTTCTGTATTTTTTTAGCCCAGGCTTCTAATTTCATTTGTAAAGGGAACTCCTGATAACGAAACTTGCCCATGCAGACTTTAGAATCCTAGACGTACAGCTGAAGACATATCAACACCACCTAGTCCAATCCCCTCATTTCATAGAGGAGGGGGGAGGGAAGGGAATAAGCATTTATTAGATGCTGACTATGTACCAAGCACAGCGCTAAGCACTTTTACAAATATTACCTCCAATTTTTGTTCCAAGTCTTTGCTATACCACCCCCCCCGGCCCCATCCCCAGCTTAGATACTGATACAGTGTGAATCTGTTCCTCAACACCCTCACAGTCGGGGCTACTTTATATACACTTGAGATAATTCAGTTGTCTTTCCTATCCTTACCGAGGCCTGCCTTGAACTCATCAAGGGCAGAGAAGTGATTTCTTAACTATCTCCTGACTTATCTTGGTTTTCAAATCCCTATGGGTCATTTTTTTCTGTGTTTCCCAGAACAAAAATTATTCTCCTTGGCAGAGAAAACAGAAGCAAAATTTGTTGGATTATTCTGCCTTCCCTATTATCCATTAACATCGTCCCCTGCACTCTAATCAGCCAGCTAGGCAGCACAGTGGATAGAACACCAGGCCTGGAGTCAGGAAGACTTGAGTTCAAATGTAGCCTCAGATACTTACTAGCTGTGTGACCCTGGGCAAGTCACTTAACCCTGTTTGCTTCAGTTTCCTCACCTGTAAAATGAGCTGGAGAAGGAAATAGCAAACTACTCCAGTATCTTTGCCAAGAAAATCTCAAATGGGGTCACAAAGAGTCAGAAACAACAGAACAACAAAAATCCACCCTAATCAGCTAACCTTTCTTTGATCTTCAACTTTTCCCCACTTTAATTAAACAACAATAATCAAAAAAGAACCATTTGTTGTCCTCAGTCCACTCCAAACTTCAGCAGTCCCGCCAGCAGCCTTACGGGAGTGTATCTCCCTTTGTATTCATCGTCTGTTACTTTACGTCATTTCTATCTTTCGTCTGCTGCATCTTTTTCAATTCTAAGCTGTGGGATGAGTTCCATGTGCATCTACACAGATCTCTTCAGACAACTCTCTTTTCCTCTCCTAAGAATTGCTTTTCTCTGTGTTTTCAGAACTTCATTACTGAGAGCTTCCCAGTCTTCCTGGACTGATTTCTCCTACAGAATTTTAATCCATTGGGTCCTCCCTAACTATTCTCCCTGTCCTTTGAAATCTGCTTTCTCCAAATCTAGGGTGCAGGTCAGACGATGCCTAGCTTTCCTTTCCATCTCAATCACAAATTCATATGTAAATATATTATCTATCAATATGTATCTATCTATAGGTGTGCATATGGGTGTATGTATTTTATATATGTGTGTATGAATATGTGGATATATATGAGTATGTGCATATATACATATATGTGTATATTATATATATGTGTGTGTATGTATGTACACATTCACACACACATTTGGAGAAAGGTTTTCCCTTCTCCTTAATTTTCAGTATAAGACCTTTTCAATTAATGTTGCAAGGCTCCAGGCAATTTTTCTTACCAGAACTTTTTTAGAGGCATTTTATCCTTGACTAACACCACCACCACCACCACCA
>NW_020954546.1:28712509-28712797 GCF_900497805.2 Vombatus ursinus
CACCACCACCACCACCACCACCAGCACCTCCACCACCAGCACCACCACCACCACCAGCACCACCAGCACCACCACCACCAGCAGCAGCACCACCACCACCACCACCAGCACCTCCACCACCACCACCAGCACCACCACCACCACCACCACCACCACCACCACCACCACCACCACCACCACCACCACCACCGCCACCGCCACCACCACCACCACCACCACCACCACCACCACCACCACCACCACCACCATCACCACCACCACCACCACCACCACCACCACCACCACCAG